>NW_015112709.1:175097-213035 GCF_001443285.1 Poecilia latipinna | reverse complement strand
TGGCCTCTGCACGGCCCTGGGACAACGCTGTGACCAAAGTCTGTATTAATATGACATTCAGGAATGATCCGATTCTTCTGGACGGATCTTTACTGATTAAATTTATTTCAGCTCTAAGTATTTAATATCTAGGTGTTTTATGGGAATGTGCATCTTTCAGATCAATTTGAGAAGCAATTTTGATAGGTAAAACTTAATGTTTTTGTGTCGCGTATCGTGGGGTGCTGGTCTTGACTTGGTCTTGGGTAGGTGGTCTTGACTACAACTCTGCTACGTGGCTCCTCGGTTGCATGTCCTCCCCCACCCACCTTCTTTCCATCCCCTTTCTGTTGGATTTCTTTCAAAATAAAAGCCACTAGTGGCAAAAAAAGTGAAGTTCATGGTATGTTAGGACAGGAGACAAGATGTTTCCATCCCTGAAATTATGATGCTTAGACTTAGAATCACATATCTAAGTCTAAACTATGTTAGAGAGTAAACATAATAAAAACATGCTTTATCTGTGGCATTGTTCATTAAAATGGCACATTTTTAATGTATTAAAATTAAATACGATCGGTTCACTTAATGACATTGTATTAGCGATTCAGCAAGTACTTTTACTTTTAAAGTATTTTTAAAAGAAAGTACTTTTTTCATTTTACTTTAGTACAAATGTTAATGTGGTAGTTTTACTTTTACTTGAGTACATTTTTGTTTGTGTATTTGTACTTTTACTTAAGTAAATTTTTTGAGTACTTTCTCCACCACTATTAGTCACACCATATGACATTTACGGAGTCTTCACAACCCTAAAGTCTATTTCAATTTTGTCTGCATTACAAACCTCAGAGTTTCATGATGTAGAGAAGGATTTTATGTCATAAACCAATACAAAGCAGTGCATAATTGTGAAATTGAGGCGGAAATGACACATTATTCCCCCCCCCCAAATAAAACTTGAGGGGGAAAAAAGTTTTATTGCTAATGTAGACTTGGCCTACATTAGCATTCGTCCCTCTGAGTCAATGCCGTCTAAAAACCACCACCAGTTGCTTTTATTTAAAGCAGTAGATTTTGGGGGGAGTAATTTTCTACCAGATTTGGACATTTAAGATATGTGAAGTTTTCCCAGCGTAGATCCGGTTTGGACGGAGAGCATTTTTGAACGTCTGGTTTCCTTGTCCTCTGTTTGGCTCCCTCCGTTTTTCCATCAGCTCTGACCAGCTTCCCTTTTCCTTTTAAAGAAAGTCACTCCCATTGAATGATGTTGCAACATCCATGGTCGACTAATTGAATGACACAGATGCAGCCTATTTATTAATTAGGTGAATTCAGAATATTGCTCGGAAGGCAGTTGGCTACATATACCAATGAAGCAACACATGAAAACAATCATCTTTGTTTCGCAAGCTTTATCATGAATTTTTATTGATGCAGCAGCACTGAACTTTTATTGATTCTCTCGAGTCACCCCAGGGAGGGCATGCAGGGTCTGTGGAGAGTACAGTATGCCAGCATGCCTCTGTGGCTTTTGTGGGAACTGTTACATGTGGGAAATTATTCTTGGCAGCCTCATTTAAAGGGCTCTGGAATAGTTAATTTCTGTGACTCTGTGGGTCGGAGCCACACGCCTCCTTGTGCTTTACAGCACCATAGTTGTGGTGAGAGGAAACCGCTGCCGCCATTGATCTCAGCCTGTTCACCTCTTCGAAAGAATAACATGCTGCTTGCATTCTGTCTTCATGGCACTTGGCTTCTCTTCGTTTTAATAAGCGGTTTGGAGCATGGGCACGCCACTGACGCACGGATTTGAAAATACCACGGCAGTGGCGTCTGGTCATGGTTTTGTCTTCAGATTATTATTTTTTTTTCTTCTTTCCCCTAATAGGGAAGTGTGTTTCTCATTAAGAAACGTGCCTAAAACTTACACTCATGTCTCTTTGAAATAGGCTGAGGGTGTTGAACCGTGGGAAAGAGGATGGTTAATTTAAAAAAAACATATTTTTCTACTTTTCACTGGGCACAGATTTTAGTCTGATTTGATGTAAAAAAAAAAAAAATCCCCATTAGTGAGAGGACGTTATTAAACACTTTATACTGACAGTCTGATACCTTTATATATTTGCTATTTCATATTTTAACATGGCTGAAATAGTAGTTAAAAAAACCTGTCTTTTAATAGAAGAAAAATAATAAATTTTATATATGAATAATGCCTCTACTATTAGCGTCTACCTTCCAAGTACACAGAAAATCGATTCGGGGGTATCAGACCACGCAACACAGTCTGAAAACATCCTAGATGGAGGAAAGTTAGCAAACAAACGAAGTAGAATATATATGATATTTATGGCACATGAAATATTTAAAACCGTCTAAAGTGTACTACTTTCATTTTACCACGACTGTAAATATAACAGAGTCAGATGTTGAACTATGTTTCTGGTATCTTAGGGAGTTTTTACTGTTAAACATTGTTTTCCAGCTTAGCATGCTGTGCATGTTACACAGGTCTAAATGTCAGAAAATGGCACTGATGGGAACATCAAGTCAAATGTCAGTTTGAATATTATGTGGAAGTCGAAAGGTTGCACTTTGTCGTTACTGTTGACGTCTAGTAGCAATTTAGTTTTTTCAGCATATTTAATACAGCAAACAGGGCCTTAAAATATAAAGTATTGTATTTAAAAACTGTTGTTAAAAGGCATGCTTACTCGATGATTTGCTAGGTATACAGGTATATTTTCTGGTTCAGTTTATCAGTTTTGTTTTTTGTAGATTTCCTGATTTCTATGTTGACAAAAACTGAAGCCGTAAAATTTCTAACTTAATTTAGATTTGAATTATTAAATAAGATTTTACATTTGAGACTTCAGTTTTATTAATGTAAACATGTTTACAGTACAACTGTTCAATAGATATTTTGTCTAACGTGTCTAAAAAAAAAATCAGTTTCTAAAATATAGAGCTTTCATTTATTGTACAATGAGTTGTTTTATCAGTGTATAGACATTTGCTGTTTAATGTTAACAATTTGACATGTAAAGGTACAAACAGAGAGACTTGTTTAATGTTAGTGCCGTGCCAACGGTGAGTCAGCTTGATGTGACCCTTTGACAACATGACGCCACAAGAGGGCAGACAAACTGCACCGTAGACAACAACTTCTTTGATCCCTATCCATAAAAAAAAGAGACAGAAAATAAAGAAAAAAAAAAAACCTTTTAACACTATTGAGGAAACCCATCAATTTATAAGAGGGATCTCAGTGAGCTGATGTTAGCAGGCAATTTCTATCTGGCCACGTCCGTGAGGAAAACTGTAAATTTTTCATGCTTGAATTGTCCTCCATTAAAGTAATGGGGGTTCTTAAAGACGGACATGTTAAACTGTTGGCTTCCGTAAGCACAAGAGTGCACATTTCACAAGTTACCAAAGTGTCAGTAATTTATCTGCGTTGCTGAGGGTGTGAGAGGCAGCTTTAGCACAATGTTCTCCAGACGCTGCATTATCCAGACAACAAAGAGCGGGATTTATGGGTGGGAAGCAATTCAGTCAGTATGGCTTGTGATATTTATCCTGCCGAAAAAAAAAAACGTCTTATAGGACAATTCAATCAGAGTTTGACAGAGTAGTTTTGTCATTTTGTTCGACTTGCCCTCCAACCCAGCAGTGTTTCATAAACCTGTACGCAGAGGAACTCCACAGACGAGGAAACGAGGTCAACTGTGTTTGGTGTTAAAGCTCTCTAACCTAACACTCTAGCTGCTTTTTTTCCCCCCTCTTTTCTTCAAAATGTAGCTGACTAACATCTGTGGCACGCCTTAAGGTTTCTGTTTGAACCTAATCACAGCTGTGCTTCATATTCAAATCAGTCATCCCTCATCTCAACAACAATTTATTAGAAATAATCTTTTGGCTGCAGCTAAAAGACATTGAGATCTTCCTCTTTATCGAGTGTTTCCTGAAGTCATGACAGAATGTTGTGTTTATTTGACAGTTTCAACTTCTTGTCACTTGGTTCGTGCGTGCCTGAGCATATATTACGCACGTGTATCACAGCTTTACCCTACAGCATCTGTTTTCCTTGCAGCTCCCTTTGTCTAAGCTGACATCATCGCTCCGGTTTAACGCAAATTGTTTTGGACCGGTGAGGCATCCACCGCAGCTGAAATCAACCTCTCTCTGTGCCTGCCGGTGTATTCCTTACACATGCATCATTATCTCACGTAAACACTGGAAACACGAGACTGCCGGGGAAGCGGACGCCACTCAAAGCAACAAAGACGGGCCTGATTGAAAAGATCCTGGGTGGTGACAGTCTCGTTTAGTGTCAATTTAAGAAAACGACAAGCAGAGCCCTCGTTTTTGGGAGGACCGACTGGATCGAGGGTCCAGTTATTTATAGGGACTTCGTGCATTCAGGGATGGTTTTGACGGGAAACATGGATGCAACAATATGGGGTAACGAAAATTTCTCTCACATTGAGATGTACTTGAGAAGAGCTTGCACACAGCTCCCTCCCCCTCTCCTCTCTTCATCTCTTTATTTACCCCCTCTATCTCTCTCTTTCACACATAGTGGCTCCACTGTGAAGCTTTGCAATGAGTCCCTTTCGTATGCAACGCAGGGGCCCCTGTGAGTTCCGTCCCTTGGCTCTTAAACTAAACAGTGAAGATGGTGTTATCTGAGAGCTGCCAGGAGGTTGTCAGCTTGCATTGGGCTGGGCCGACCAAGTGGCCGGAATGGTGGATGCATGTCCGTGCCAGGCCCCCACTGCCTTTCCTTCCGTGGACATCTGCTGTGTGTAGAGAAAAAAAAACGGTGGGATTTGTCTGTGGTTGCATCTTAATCCTCCATCTCTTCAGCTCCAGCCATGCCTGGCTGACCGAACCACCAGCTCCGCTCACATTGCTTGTATTAATTGCCCTTGCATGGCTCGCTGTTCGCTTCTGATTACAGTCATTAATTTCAATTCCCCTGGAAGCCACTGCCACCGGAGCTGCCTTAAGGCAAGCACAAATACACACGCTTTCACATGTGCATGTATATATATATATACATACAAAGAACAGCAAGAGAAGGGTTAAATCTGACATGCAAAACTGAGCAACAAGGAGGAGTCTGAAATTGGCAGGTTACAAAAGAGGTTTGAAAACAGATGTAACCCCTTTTCCTGACTTGCAGCTGTTTGATGCTATATGCATATCTTGACAGCAGGGTTGACTGAGTGGAAAAGGTGGTTTCTTTCTTTCTTCTTTAGGTACATTTACATTTAATATTATAAAATGTAATATTCTTCTTATTATGGCAGCTTATGCATATAAGCTGCCATGTTTTCTTACAGTACAACCAGAAAGGTCTGTTTCTTTGTATTTAATTTTTTTAATTTTATGTAGACCAATGTGAAGAGACTCATAATTTGCTAGTAGGACGAGCTTTCAAGAAAGCTCTGAAAAAGGTGGTGTTAAGTTGTATTTAGCCCCATTTAGTCAAGAACCCCTAAATAAGATGTATTAACATCAGGGATCACCTGATTAACCCTAACCCTATTTTAGACATGTCCATCCACCTAAACTTGCAGGCCCATCATAGGAAGCATCAATTAGAGATGCAGCTTGGAGCTCCTTGGTAGCTTTGGAGGAATTGCAGAGTTTGACTGCCCAGGAGGGAGAATCCTTCAGTAGATTAACTTGAATAAGTTTAAAGTTTGCATCAAGCCATGCAGGAGAGAAAGCAATCATGGGACAAGGTGCACTGGTAAGCTGAGAAAACTGGCAACTGCCAAATGGCAAAACCCCAAACCTAGAAGAAAACAAAAACGCAGAACACACCTTCCCCACAGTGGAATATGGTAGTGGCAGCGTCATGCTGCGTGGATGCTTTTCAGCAGAGAAAGGGAACCTGGTCAGAATGGACATGGAGATACAAGGAACTAAACACTGCAGGACAATCCTGGAAGAGAGTCGGTTAGATATGAAAAAACTCATGAAACTGATGTGAACAGCAACTCAAAACAGTCTTCTCAATCTCTAGCTCTAAATACACATGTGAACTGGCAACAAAACTTAAAAAGTGGGATAACTCAGCTTGACCTATTTTGCTAATTTAAAAAAAAAGTCTATGTTTACAGGGCTGATAGAGTATAATGTTCTACTTAATGAGCAGTTTGTATTTGTTACGGTGAATTAACACACCGTGAGTTACAAGCACAAATTTTATTTCGGACACTTTCAAAATTATACATACTTTGAAAACACATGCCAAATTCAGATTTTACCACTAAGATAACAAACATTGTACACGTTTGCATTTTCTTAATTTATGTGTAATGGCGTATTATCATCTTAACATCTTAGGTAGACTTCAAAATGTTTACAGGTTTTTTTTTTTTCATGTATTTCTTTATTTCTCAGAAACACTTTGGAATGACTCTGCACAGACAAACTTTCCCCTATCAGTCCATGTCAGAGGACAGAAACAAAAGTCATTCTCTGCTGCTGCTCATCATTCATCAGCTTTCCCATCCCAGCAGGTGCGCCACATCTGGTAAATTCTCAACATCTGGATCAGAATGGTGGCCTGACCTCTTACGGTTCATATATCGGGTCAGTATTGCTAGGACAGAAAAATAAATCTCACCTCATTTGAGTTCATAAACCAGCACTGAGTTTCTAAAGGTGTGGCATAATTTGACCTATAAACATGAGTCAACTTATTTATCTAAAATATATAAGTCAGAGGCTTTAGACAGTCAGAACAATAATATGGTTTTGCCCCCAGCTTGCATATGATGCACATGAGAATGGAGAATAATTCAAAAATTAAAGGGATTGTATTGAATACTTAAAAACTGAGGAATGCTCCATAAACACACGAGCACACAGCTCTCCAGAGTTGTGAAATTCTTCACAAATGTCACCATATATCCACACTTTCACAGGTGCAGCCAGTCAAGGTAATTAGGACATGAAGCTCATGCACAATTTACCAAAAACTAATAATGTTACTGCGTTCCATAATGTGTTACCGCATCCAGGTGCATGTTTCAGTGTGACAGCACATTTAATCTACAGCAGTTTTCAGCTTCCTTTTTTTTTTTTTTTTTTCAAAATGATATACCAAATGGCTACTTCTTAGCAGCCACTAAGTAGATCTATAGAGAGTTGTAAAACTTTACCATAATTTCAAGCTATGCAGCCCTTTGCTGTCTGTCACCTTTTCACCTCAGAGTTTAGGGTTCTCTGGGAAAGTGGGGCTTCTGGATTGAGTTGTCAAACAGCTGTACCATAAAGGGCCTCGTGGGGGCATCACAGTGAGGGTCACTGCCCTGGACTGTGATGTGGCGGCCAGGCATACATAAAAGCCTCTGAAGCCTGACAACTTCCTTGCGGAGCCCACGTGACCCAATTAGGGAAGCGGTTCTGAGATGGAGAAAATGAAAACATTCCGGTCTCAATTTCCCAGGACGGTAGTAATTGTTTATTAAGCACAAGTTCATTTTTTTCACACTCTTCCTGAGATTTTGTGGACTGATTTAAGTGGTTCACCAAGGAGTTGCCCAAGAACGTAGTATCACACTAATGGGCTACACATATTGCACATATTTGTATTTTAATATACTGCTCGCTGTTTTCCTTTTTCCAGTTTGGTCCATTTGCAAATATAGCCTTCAATATTTTTTTTTTTTTTGGGGGGCGGATTTTATGCAAAAAGACCAACAAATTGTTTAATTGTCGAGTAAGAAAAGTGATAAGTGAAAATCAGAAAAATGTGGCATGTATTTGTATTCACACAGCCACCAAGTCAATATTTCATGGGACCACCTTTTCCTGCAATTACATCTGTCAGTCTTGTGATTTATGTTTCTACCAGCTTTAAACCTCCAATGATGGATTCTTATATGCATTTTCCATTGCAAAAGAGCTCAAGCTCACTCATACTGGATGGAGAGCGCTGGCGTTTGAGATTTCAAGCCCCTCTTGCAGCTTGTGCTGATAGAAAGTGAAGCACCTTTGTTTTAGGTTTTAACAGGTTTTCTTCTGGTGAAGAAAAGCATATTAACAGTGTTACTGTTCTGCCACACATATCAGTTTCATGTTTCCCAAAAACCAGAGATGTGCAATACTGGGAAAGTTGGTAAATAATGCCCAACTATATTTAGTTGGGTATTACTGACTCAACTAAATATAGGGTCAGTATTACCAGTACCAATTCCAATATGAATACTTTTTTCTTAAAATATCATTACCATTACCGTTTGGATTTTTGACTTAAGTTATAAGGCAAATAACTGATTTTCTTACCTATTACATTTTGAGAAAATGTAGAAGAATAGAAATACAATAATCCCCTTTTTACCTTCTAATACACATAATTTTTTTGTAAGGTTAATTAATTCTTTAACTGTAATCTGTAGCCTAAAAAGAAATGCTGTTCACACAGAATTGTAATTATCTTCAGCCATATTAATATTTCATATTTGAGGTATATATCGTTACATAAGTGTATATTTTTTAAGTGGAGTAAGATGTTTTTTGCAGCTCTCTGAATAGATAACAATAGTTTAATCGGCCTGCTAAAGTTGCAAATCTGATTGCAGATTACACTGTGAAAGCAGAGAGAGCCGAGAGAGATGGGGTGCGCTGTTTGCACAGACTATGTTAGAGTAAAGCTGCACTTATGGAGGAATTAAACAGATTGTGTTTGAGAGAAAGCAGATGTTATGAATGCAAACATAAAGGTATGAAATCCTGCTCTCAAATTGAAAATGTAAGCTCTTTAGATTTTCATTCCTGCATGTGTGCTGGCAGGAACTCTGTGAGGAAATCTGAGTAATCTGCTGGACATGTAAAAGAAAAACTGCGAACAAAAGTACCAGCCTCATCACACTAGTACTGATCTGATGCCAGTAACAACCGTGGTATCAGTATTTGGATCGACATCAATTTTTGTCTCGTCTGACCAAATGATGTTCCTCCACGGCGTTGCTGTGTCCATTACATGGGCTATGGGAAATGTCAAAATTGAATTTCTTATGCCTGGATTTGTGGAGTGCTTACAGTTTTCTTGTCCTGTTAGCGATGCATTGAATTGTTGTGGCTGTAGTCAAAACAAATTTGAAAAAGTTCAAGTGTTATAAATAAGTTTGCAAGCCACCGTATTTACCTGCTGTGATCTTTTCTAAAGGACACTTTGATTATGCCGGAGCTCTGCGGGTCCTTAAAGTCTTCATTACCCAGTGGGCAGGATGGCCTGCAGGCCTCGAGATGCAGAAGAGTGAAGAAAAAAGTAGGGGGGAAAAAAATTCAGTGTTTCAGAAGGTCATATTGATTGATTATCAAGTATCCTGTGGATTGTGCTGTGACTTACTCAATCCCCAAAGCATGTTTGTTGTGGGATACCAGACAGTTGCCTGAAGGCCCTGAACAATGCAGGCAGGCAGAGAAAGACAGTGAAATCAATGGCTGTCTCACAAAAAGGCTCTTGTAGGTTCTTCCCAATCATCTAAAGTAGATCTCTCGGCACCTCTATTTGTACTTAGCTCCACTGGAAAAAAAAAAAAAAAGAAGCTTGATTCATTACGAGCCCTTCAGCTCCATAGAGTGTTCTTTCATATGCCCCTCTGCACTAAAGTAACAAGCAGCGACTGAAGAAGATTAAATTCTCCCAAAAAATGTAAGCATTTGTGCATTAAGATAGCAACTCGCAGACAAGTGAGAAGTAGCAGAAATTCCGTCCCGTGAGAGATAAGGATGATGGGGAGAAATGCATGAGAGCGTGGCTACATATGCCTGTTGAGACCAGGCCCCTGGTGTTTTCTCATTCCCCAGTGGGCTTCTGACAGAACCAGATAGGGATCCTCAATACTGACAGCCAAATGTCCTCATCCATCCTCATCCAAGAGGCCCGCAGGCGTCATCAAGACTGTCGAAATTTCCCCCGACGAAACCCCACAGAAGAAATTTCTTGCCCCTAGCTTTGCAAAGTGATGGAGCTGGGAGTTTCCCCGCAGAGCCACTGTCAATATGTCATCATCGTCATGGCTGCCAGTTGGCAGCCTGTATAACCCGCTGCAGATGTGTCAGCAAAACAGTCTCCATTTTGTTATTATTTCTTTCCACTAAATATCCATTGCAGGGCACTGTCTTTTCTGTATTTTCACTGTAGGTCGTCACTCAAGCTCCTCACGATGTGCTCCCGATCTTGTGGTGGAGAGCCATTGTGATGATGAACAGACACGTGGGGGAGCGTTTGTTTAGTTTAAGAGGGGAACTCTTTGCCGGGCGAAGCTATATACAAGCAGGCATAAGCAGTTCTCGTCCAACCTGGCTGTGTTGACAAAACGGTTATAGTGGCTTTGGAGAATAAACTGACCATTTCACAGGATTATACACTTTCAATACAAATGTGTCCTATATGAATTATTTAGTTTTATCTGTGTAAGTGGAGCTAGAAAGGGAAAATGTGATTCTTTGACTATAAAGAAATGTTTTATAAGTCTCCTTTTTGCCAAAGGAAAAAAAGATGGCCCTGTAAAATCCTTCAAGAGAAGCTGACATTAAAGAGCAAGTACAGATACATACAGTATAAACAGAGAGTTTTAAGAAGATCAGGTTCTTTTTAAATGGTGCAAACCAAGCATCAACATTCATGCAAAATTGTGCATTTCTGATTGATTTACACCTGAAACATATTGTTAGAACATCATTACCACTTGGAAAGCATTACTTGCAAAAGTCTACATCCTTTTAGTTTCTCCTCTGCTCCTAGCCCACACGCCACAATTTGTGATGTTAATATCACAAACTTTAATGTATTTTATTGATATAGTATGTTAGACTAACATAAAGTAGTGCATAATTAAGAAATGGAAGGAAAAGAATGCATCATTGTATTTATTTCTGAACAAACACCAATTCAAAAAATGTAGTGTGTACTTGTAGTTCACACTCTTGTCTCTGCTAGGTCTAAATAAAAATCTTGGGCTACCAATTACCTACCAACCTCAATTTTATAGCAAATAGACCATTTTAATCTACATCATCTTAAAAAAAATACAGCTGTTCTGTGAAGACCTCCAAGTTTTGTTAGAGAACATTAGTAAGGTAAACTCTTTCTGAAGACCAAGGGACACAACAGAAAGGCCATACTTAAAACTCTCAAAAGTATGAACCAAAGCAGAAGGAGCATATAATCTCCCAAGGTTTTGACATTTTATGGAACGATGTTCAAATTATGAACCAAAACATGATTTTCCCCCTACACTAAAAAGCTGAGCAGGGAAAACATAATAGTGACGCAATCAAAAGTCCATGATTTGTCTGAAGGAGCAAGGAGAGATCCACAGCTCTGATGGGGTAATCTTTTGACAGGACAGGTTTTGGTTTTGCATTTCATAAATGTGGGGATTGTTGAGAGAACGCCACAAAAAAAGGCCATGTAGGGGAAACGGCAAATATGAGAAAGTGGATAAAATCAAACTTTTGGTCTTCCAAAAACAAAAGCTGTACATCACCCTGAAAACACCACGCCTCATGTGAAGTATGGCGGTGTGGTGTTCCTCTTGCTAGCACAAGAGGAACTGGGAAGCTGGTCGGAGTTGACAGATTTTTCCATCCATAAAATAATAAGCCATGCATCAGCTTTCTTCAATTTCACAATTACAGACCACTTTGTGTTGATCTGTCACATAAAATGCACAAGACATTTATATTTTGGAGTGGCTATGCATACTTTACTCTCTTATGCAAACACAAATAATAGAAGTTAAAAAAAATTGCACAACAATGTTGATTTTCCAGTCCTTTGCAATTATTATGGGGAATTACTTCTGTATATAAACAGTGGAGAGCAAGTTTTGTAATGCCTGTATCCTCTCTGAGGTATGCTGTAGGTGTGCACAGCCAGGGAAAAAGGATAACTCTGAAATTTCATTTCAGTAGCAGTAAACAGGCAGACACAAATCATAGATGCAATAAGTGTTTTGGATTGAAAATATTCTTGGATGTTTTGCTTGCTTCCCTAGAGATGCAAAAACTAAAAGTGTCCTTTGGCTTCAGGACACAGAAGACGCTTTAACTGCAGGTTGAACATGTGCAGCTGTGTTTGACATTTTGACTTTTGGTCCCATACAGTATCATATTACTGGTGGAAGAGTCCTTAAACTTAATGTGGCACTATAACACTGAGTTGACTTAGTTGGAGGCTGCTGCTTGTGGGGTGACATGTGACCTCTGACAGAGGAATGTTTTCCAAGGCTCCCTCATCCATCTTCATTTACTCCTGGTGGTTATTGTGCTATACAACATTAATTCAAACAGCTCAAAGTGTTTGGATAGCTCGCTCCAGTCAAACTAAACACACCCTACTTGTCTGAAATGACATCCATCAATCATACTTTGTTTTGATAAGGGATCATGTTAACTTACGTTATCACTTATTATGATTGAACTTTCAGAAAACACATTTTTCGCCTGCGTTGCAAGGAGGGGAGACAAGTTTACTTCTGTTTGAGGAGACACTCGGGCCATTGAGTTTTATATGGGAACTAGAATTAGGTACTTGTATACTAGAAAAAACATTTTTTCATATTTCCATTTACTTGTGTCAGCTCATTGGGAAGTATTGTAGTATGTCTATGGGAAAATAGGTCATCCATGAATTAGAATGTAATTTCTTTGAATTTCATGAGCTAAATCAACAAAAAGAAGAGCTCATTCGTTAAATAAAAATGATACACATTTTTTCTAAACTTATTATAAATTAAAATGTGAATAGTGTGCCATTCATTCTATGTACTGCTTATGTTACTACAAACTAATTGTCATGTTTGAACAACATAACATGTTTTTGAAATATCCATTCATCCATCCATCTATTCATTCTCTGGTCTCAGACTCCAATCCTCAAAGTATGGAGTCCTGCAAGTCATTCCAGAGAGATGTCCCTCTGCTTTAGCACAACTTGCTCCAATATTAGCACATTAGCGGAGCTTTGTAGAGGCTAGTGACGCAGTTTTACCATTCAGTTCAAGTGTGTCACATCGGAGACACATCTAGCAGTTGCAGGACTCGGGCTCTTGAGGACTGCAGTTGGAGACCAGTACTGTGTCCCTTCAGGGTTATCCAAGACATAGCAAGTTTAGCACAATATTCTTTTTGCACATGTTTAGAAAATATCTGGTGCTTCAAAGGGTATTTAATGTAACTGTTCTACACATGGAGGCACACGGAGGGACAGAATCAAACTGTGCTAAAATACTTAAAGAGATTAACCAAACACATTTGCATAGCTTCAATGTATAAATTGAAGCTATATATATATATATATATATATATATATATACTACAGCTCATTAGCTCTAAAATTAAAGGTCTCTGAAGGTGGTGTTGTCCTTGCCTGACTCGTCAATCAGATCTAGAATATGACATCTATTCCTTGGCATGTTTTATTAATCTCACTGCATCATCCAAAAATAGGCCAGTCACACGGAGCCCAGACTATCCACATGTCCTTCTACAGATAATGTTATTTTTAGGCTCTTTTTTCCCCCCCCCTTCAGTTAAATGTACTGGTTACCTTTTACTCAATTTAGAGCATCGAGGTCAAGACTTGCACAAGAACTGCTTTCGGATGACAAAGAGGAAGATAAGAAAAAAGCCCACAGACGGGTCTATTGTCCCTGTTGTGTAAGATCACATTAGTGTCATTGTGGTGTTTTCAGCTGTGTTACACAAAAAAAGTTTATGTATAGTCTGAGGGGTTCTTGCATCCAAACAAGGTTAAGAAGTTGCTTTAATCTGCATGACTGTGTTGCTCTCCCCCCTACCATCTCCTTTATAAATAGCACTTACAGTAGTCTAGACGTTTGACCACACAAGGCGACACTGGTTGTCCTCAGTTTAGATATTTCCATATGCGTGTGTTCATACAGCTTAATCTGTTTTTCCCAGCTACTCAGAAAAAAAAAAAAAAAAAGAGGGATTCATGTCGCACACATGTGCACCACGTGGCTCTGACAAAAAGAGAGAGAGAGTGTGAGACACCCCTCTTTCTTCTCCCATGGGTACGAGAAATCAGTGACAGACGTGTCACCCGCCTTGGCTACTGGTTTAATTAAAGCTCTAATGGTAGGCTTTCAACTGGGAAGCAACTTATCACACATAATCGCTCTGCACCAGTTAGTACGGCCAGAATTGCAACCATCTGCTCTGCTGAGAACACATTCTGAACATTCCTGATGAAGTAGAGAACATTCAATATTCAAAGGAGGAGATGAGCCCTTTTGTTTTAGTTAAAAATACAATTGTTGAGAAGTTCTTAATAGCAATTATTTTCTGTCAAAACAGAATCTTGCATGATTATTTCGGTCAAAGTTGTTCAGGAAACACAAGCAGTTTTAGGAAAATGACCAGTGACACAGTTAAGTACCATAAACAATTCAAACAAAATTTGTATATCTCAAACTATTTTTAAGTATAAAATCAGCTTCTGTGTTTGTTGTTTTCCAAAGGTGTAAACAATAACATGGTATAACTTCTCTGAGCCACTCAGATGAGATGGAAAAAAGAGCAGACATTCAAGTAAATCTAAGTTATGTCTAATTTTCTATGACCAGTGGTGTCCATATTGAGTCCTAAAGTGCCAATATCCTGCATGTGTTAGAGTTTTCCCTGGTTCAAATCACCTGAATCAAATGATGGTGCATTAGCAGGCCTCTCCAGAACATTGAAGAGGTAATCGGACCATTTGAATCAGCTGTGTTGGACCAGAGACGCATCTAAAATTGGCACAACACTGGGGCTTGAGGACTGGACCTGCACACCCATGTCTTAGATGATATATGTGAAAGAAATGTTAGAACATTTCTGGCTGTCAGAATCAAAACCAAAGATGAACTATGAAAAATATCATCAGCAGCTGTCTGATCCCTATCCTCCTATTTTGTGTTCACTTGTCCCTTATCCCCCATCATCCTCTTTTGAGAGTCTAATGAAAACAGGATACATACCTCAAACAGGCTGCGCATTTGTTAATGCACTGATTGAATCTGTTTGATCCTAATCTGCTAAAGCAACAAACCTTTCAGTCTAGCAACTTGCTTAACAAATAAGTGGAGGAAGCAAGTAATATAATTTTGCTAGATCGAGCTCATACTGTGTGACACATTTTACTGTGGTTGTCAGGCCAAAGCCAGATGTAAGTTGACCCATATTTTATCTTCTCACCACATGCTCCAAGGTTCAGTGTTGGAGCAGTGCAACAAAAACTGTAACGTCTTGAAAACAGAGAGCCAAAATGAAACCTTAAAACTTTGTGAAAAGTGAAATGCTTAAGTTGGCTCCACAAGACATGAAACTGTGTTGTCTATAAAGGCAGTTCGGCTTGTGAAAAATGTCTGCAACTCTACAGAATTAATGATTTTTTTTAAATGAATAAGATCATAAACACTGATGGGATTAAAGGGGCTTTAAATTACACCCACATGATGTGCTGTATATGCAAGCTTACAGTCTGAAGCAGAACATGAGAGGAAATCTTTAGGCATCACTGGGGGATTACATTCATTTCTTAAATGAAAATAAAAAAAAACCCTGGGCAATACAGTTTATAATGATGTATTGTTTTAATGTTTGATTCATGCTTATGTTTTTCATGTTTGATTTGCTGGCAGGGACCATCTTGGTATGCAACAACAGACTGTTTTCACACTTTCATTATGGTGTTTGACTTTCTGTGTGCGGTAACGAGATTTATATCCAGCGAGTCAATCTGAGGTCAAGTAAGGAGCACTTAAGGATTATTTACTAGCTACAAGACACAGTCATAGTCTGGCCGACAAAATATCTGCGATCCTAGAGCTGATGTAATTCTCCACAATGCTGGGTGCTTCAAATGTTTTGCTGCTGGAAAACTGTGCCGAGGGAAAGTGATGAGAGCAGCTTGCTGTCACTCATGTAAATCCTGCCCCTGTTTACTGAGGTTTCAGGATCAAAGGAAAGAGTGAGAGTAGGAGGGCTGCGTGGGGAGACATGAAATAAAGGAAAAGGTTGCAGCGCTGAGTCAGTGTAGGAGTGCTTAAGATACTGACAAGTTAATAGTGTATTCTTGTGGGTGATACATTTAACACTGGGGTTGAAGAGTTCATAGAAGTTGAGCTTAAAAATATACAAACAGCAAATTATCATCTTCTCAAGTACAACTCTACCAAAAAGAAATATATATTTCCTTTCTTACCGATTTTTGTCTGTACTTCCTTTGTCAAAGCAAAACAAGTGCAGACTTGCATTTGGTACATTTGAGGAAATTGGAAAAATTGTTGGATTTTAATATCTAACAAAGATGACCCAAGTACAGACAAAAGTAGCCTTTAAATTGATGTCTTATTTAGATCTGGGAGATACAGGTGACAAAATGCACAGCTGCCCAAAAGGAAAATTAAAATCTATTCTAAATTAAAAAAAAAAAACATCTTTCTGATTATCATGACTTTTAGAAAAATATTGTGTGGACTGACAAGACAGAAGTGGAACTTTTTGTAGAGTTTTCCAAAGAGATCTAAAGTACCGTATTGTCCACCTCTGAATTGCTAAGAGAAACATAAAACAAAATGAAGCTTTCAAAGTGACCTAGTCAAAGTCCAGAGTTATTTCTAATAGACTCATTTCTAGCTACTGCAAATGCTTCGGTGTCAGTTGTTGCAGACAAACAGTGGCACAAAAACTAATCAGGTTCAAGCGGGATTACTTTTTCACATAAAGTCATGGATCTAAATGGCGCTTTTCCACAAATTAATCCTTTTTCAAAAACTACATCTCATATTTACTCAGGTTCTCATTGTCTGGTTTCAACATAGATTTGATAAGACATTCAAGTGTGACAAAAACAAAGACAAAATCTGTGAAGGTTCTGATATTGTCTCATCACAGTAGCAACTGCTCAGCTCCTAAGGACTATGGAAGGAGATTTAATCTATGCTCAGTACCTGATTTCATCTTATTTTTTCAAATGTCTTGTCTTTTTCAAGTTCATCCTGTAGGACAACACCCCCCTCCTTTCTCGTTTCATGTGGCGTGCAGATTTCATCCGCCTGCAGCTAAAAGTTAAGAGGGTGACTGAAGAAAAAAAAAGATGAGGAAAAGGTTTACTGTCTGCAGTGTCTGACAACCTCTCCCGACGGGGCTCTTTAATCATCCATGCTTCATTAACTGGGTATCTGTTATTATTTTGCAGCTCTCTTTTGAAGGGTTGAGGTAGAGGTCTATTTGGCAATAATCAATTTTCCTGTAGCACAAGAGTGGCATTTATATTAGGCCTAGATCAGTAATATGTGATAAAGCGTTTGGATCAAAGCAGATTAGAGGGTGTTTGCAATATGACAAGACTTTTAACCACAGTTATATGCAAATAACAAAGAGGGGTTTTATTATTATAAACATATCCTCGGAACAAATAGGTTCTGTTATTTAAATTAGATCATAAACTGAACTGCATATGTTTGTTTATAGAAAACAAATGACTTTGGGAAGTATACTGCAACCGGGGTTATAGTCTACAATATGATGGTTAAAAGCTACTGCTTAACTCAATGCTTTATATGAGCAAAATAACCATACATGTTTATATGTTAGAGGAGAAAAAAACACAAAGAACTTAAATTAAATCTCTATTTGTTTATTGTGATAATATACTGCTGCACTGCAGCACAGCTACCTGTCGGAGGAAGTTACAAAAGCAGACCCTTAAAACAAAAACAAAACAAAAAAATGTTGCTTTTGCTTTTAGGGGATATGGGATTTTTTTTAAACCAATGAATAGACTCCTGTCAGTATTTGCATAATTTGGACAATGGCAGATCTGAAAAGGTAAAGTAATAACCTTACTTCAGCTAGTCCTCGGTTACAGATATTTTTCGTTAGGTTCATGAAAGGTCTGACTTAAACTTGGACTCACTGATTCAAAGTTCTGTTAAAAGAAGAATGTCAAATCCTCCTGTCTGATTGTTTTGACCTGACCACAACCCCAACCCTACGTCGAAGTACTATGAAGTGTACCAAACTGGAAATGTTTCACATTTCTGAAAAGCAATTACATGAAACAGTTTAAAATAAATACTGAATTAGGATTTATTTTATTAGAAAGCAAATGTGAGATTTGCATAGTTTGAAATGTCTGTGGATTTTAATGTTGTGTCAACTGAGAACTTGGCTGCGTGTTTTGAAAAATACTTGCTTCATGCATGAAGGACCTCAGTGTTTTCATCACATCAGGAAATACAACTGGTCAATTGAGTGATTACCATAACATGACTCCATTTACTTTGAATAAATTCACATTTCTGAGGCCCTGAGTTTATCTGCTTTGTCAAAATGCCTTAATTACTCTTTTCATCTTGACCAGATTCCTAAAGCAGATTTCACACCCATTCTGTAACAGTTTGTGACATTACATCTTCAAACTTCCATGTGTTTCAGTGGAAATTTATGAGACAAACCAACACAAAGCAGTGGAGAATTGTAAAGCTGAAGGAAAATGATGTATGTTTTACAAGAACATCAACAAACACAAGTCTGAAAAGTGTGACATGCATTTGTACTTAGTGTCCAAGTTAAAAGAGACTGCTGAAGACAAATGGTTGCACTGTAACTTTTCATAGGTATGAAAGTCAAGGGAGCTGAATACAGAGCGCATACATACACCACAGTTTTTAGACTGATTTGAAAAACCGATTCACAGTTCCCTAAAACTTTCATATTGACTCCCCCTGTTATAATCTTATTGATTAAGCCCGTTTCCACACATTGTGAACTTGGTTAATACATAAAACTATTCCTCGTATATTTTTGTTCATCCGCTGAAACAACTTGAAAGCATGTTTATGTCTTTCATGCTCTCCACTTTGATCTCCTCAGACCATTTACCACTGAGTAACGCGCGCTGCCTATGATCCACGTTACACATTACAACCACCGATCTTCACGGCTGGCTCTCAACCAATGTATCATGACAGGCAATTGACTCCGTGTGATCGCGCATGTTCCTCTTGCTGAACTGTGCAGATACGATCAGAGCTGGGCCGCAGATGTGAGCCAGGGAAATGATGGCAGTTTACTGGAGTTGAATTGTGCCCTGGAGAGAAGGAAGTGTAGTTTTTCTATCAGATGGAAAGATCAGAGGAGACAGATAATTCAGTTATCACATCTTCAGTGATTATGGCGACAGGACACAGTTTGTTGATAAGGATCTGCCTGTGTCTTGGAGGCTCTGTTCTCTTATTAGGGAACAAGGGAAGTGAGTTCTTTTTTTTAATCATGTCTCACTTCCTGTTTCACCTCGGTTAATCTGGTTTAATTTTTACATCTTTTAATTAGGATGAAACTACAAACTGCTTTCCTAATTCGTCAACAAAATGCCCCTCACTTTTCAAATTGTCTTCTGAGAACTTCTTGGGATGAAAAAATTGCCTTGCTTCCTTCATATTTGTTTGAATCCCTTCCCATCTTTGTTTGGCTAATATAAATTGATTTATGCAGACGAGAAGACATGAATGAAGCTTAAGAGAAGACAAAAGTCATTTTATGCAAAGGGAACTTTTTCTAGCCAAACTAGATAATCTCCCAATTTCATTTATTCAATTTTCCTTTAAACTCTACTCCAAAAATGAATTCTGCTAATTATTATTATTATTTTATTTATTTATTTATTTGCCTATGCCAATAACTATATGCAGCATATTTGCTTTATTATTTTAGATATTTGTGTGTGGAAATCATAAAATAATTTCCTTTTCTCTTTGGCAAGGAGTGGCCTCCATGGATCTTGTTTGTCCAGAATTTCCCTCAGCAGCTTGATTAGATTGAGATCTAAGGAATTTGGAAGCAAAGCCAATGCATCAGTTTTGTTTTTGAGCTCCCCAGTTTCTCAACAATTTTGCTTTGTGGTCAAACACATTATCCTGTTAAAAGAGGCCAAAGCCATTAGGCAGTATGTATTCCACTCTTACTGGTCTATGCAACAAACTGTAAATGTTACAGCTGATCATTTTGCCTATAGCTAAAACCAAATGTTTATATGCTGCATAAATGAACACTTAAGCTTTTTTGTTTGTATGACAGAACCCAAGATTTGCAAAATCCAGAATGATTAGTCAGAAAAATGTGTTTTAGGAGAAAATTTCTTTCTTTGCTCCTTTGCATTGCATTTTGTCATGTCCTCTCCCTCCTCTGTACATTGACCTTCCTGGTCTCATTATTCTCCACTGGTTCCTTCTGTTGCACCCTGTTGTTACTTTTCCATCCTGTTAGACTGCAGTTTTGCCTGTTTTCCATTAATTATAAACTCAATCACAATTCCGTTCTCCAGTCTGCATTTTTGGTTCTGCCACAATATGACACAATGTCTTAATTTCTTGCTCTTTGCCTTTGTATTTTTCTCTGTGTTGTACAACCAATACTCATCTTTACTCTCATGTCATTTTGGCCCTCCAGATTTCATCTTGTGCTGATAAATTACCGCTGACAGCAAATGTGCACTGCGTACTGGTTAACAGTGACTGTATTTGTTACAGTGCATACCCCACAACGGACTACAAACAGTTCTCCCAAGCTCATATCAACAAACAAACTGTGCTGTGCTGAGCATGCTGGGAAACTTTACCCGACCAACCATCCATGACACGCTACAATAAACAACTAAAGCTTTGGTTACTACAAAGTCCCCTTCCTGCATAAAGACAAGAACACAAACGGAGAACATACACGATTTACCAAGTGATCTTTTTCCCATGAATAAGCAATTGCAATGTGTTGCTTTTTTCTTTTAAAGAGCATGAAACAGAGAACAGTCTGTGTCACATTTAAGAAACTAATGACTTTATACATGGGACAAACATACATAAAGTCTCCAACATATTTTCCACAGGAATGGGTCTAGAGGCACTCTGTAAAAAACAACGGCAATGGTATTTGTCTATTAGCAAACCATAGTATGTCACTTTTTACAGTGTCTCTACCTTAATTAATATCAATATATCAGGACCATTTATTAACTGCTTTACGAAGGCAGCGTTAGTTGTGTCCTTAGATTCTTGTTTGGAAAGTGTGACTTTAATATGCACCAACTGTGTTTTACAGCAGCATAGACTACACAGTGACACTCGTAACAGCACACACATAACGTGGAACGTCCATCTGGCAAAGCTCAAACACAGAGCCTCTTGAACTGGTGCACATTTTGTCACATCACATCCACAATGGTTTCAATTCATTTTCTATTGGATTTGGCAAATTACTACAAATTAATGATAATGGTCAAATGGAAGGAAAATGAAAAATGCTTTACATTTTACTCAAATATGTGCACCTATATTTAGTACCCTTTACGAAACACCATGATCCATGGCACTGTCATGCTGTGGGAATAGTCTTCTTCAGCAGGAATAAGAAGGTCAGTCAGGATTGATTTAATGTTTATTAGTGCTAAATGAGGGCAGTCCTGACATAAAAGCTTTGCATGGGCTGGCTTTCAAATGGTTTTACAAATAAAAATATGATTCTAAATCCCTTGGGAAAATACAGACTAATTACCAACTATCCTGTTGTTTTAAATTTTACCCTGTCAAGCTGATATAAATTCTTGGTCACAGTAAGTTAGTGATTCAAAACACATTGAGTTCTCTAAAAATTATAAACTGCTTTTCAGACTGCTGAGGGAACTTTCAATGAGATAGTAAGACATGTTTTAGTGTAACAAATAATGAACATCAAGTACTACAAACTAGTGGTCCCCCAAAACTTTTAGTTATGCCAATTCTGTGATAAGTCAAAAGCCATGTCCTGTTCAAAGCACTTTAATGCTTTTGCAGTCTATTCCTCTCACACCCATTAGAGTAAAATCCCTCACATTTGTAGTCTCAGGCTTCTTGATGTTTGATTTATTCCCACACTTCCCCTTGTAGCCTGAAGATGAATGGCCACCCAGTCCATCAGGCAAATATTGAGGGTGCTGCATCTCTGGGCCTAATGTATTCTTTAGCAAGATACTCGGTTGTTGATGATGTTTGCAATAGTCGGTCCTTTGAAAGTCTCTCACTGTTGAGTTCTTTCAGACCCCAGGCTGGCGGACGGTTTCTGTTTGGAGAGCGTTGCAGATCAGTGGGTGGCATCACAAATCTCAGACCACAGAGTCTTTCCTGTTTCTTTTACTCCCTTTAGCCATAGAGATCATTTGTTTTCAGGTTTCCTTCCACGAGGAGCTCAAAGGAGGACAACCACTTGTAGATTTATTAGCTGCAGCATATCTGTCTTGTTTTATGGAAGCCCTGCTGGTGCTAATTAATTGTGTGCTTGCTTGTTCTAGTCTATAATTTTTAAAATAAAGGTCAAGTGGTTGAGTTACTCCACACATCTCTTACCAGGACATTCATCTCAAACATGTGAATATTAAATATTATCTTTTTTAAATTGTAAATCATAAAGGGAATGTAGGCACTGCCTACGTGGCAATGAGGTTGTAAAATATGACCAATTTCTATTTTTTGATAATTAAAGGGAGGTTCCTTAAAGTATGTTGCTGGGATGAGGGAGGGGAGTTAATAGTCAGATAAACCTCCCAGTATGGCAGATTTTTAGCAATTTGAAACAATTTAGAGTCAATCACTTCATATCTGTGGGATACAATGCTATGAATGTCAACAGTTTCAGAGGACAACATTTTTTGTTATTTTTCTTTATCATGCATTTTATTATGATGCACAATTTAATTGGTTTAGACTGAAGAAATACCCTTAAACACTTATTGGGGTAAAGATTGGCAAACCACAGATCCACCAGGATAATTTTCAATCAAAAAACGATGGGAAGAGAATAGTCTAAGGAACAACACATATTTTATGAACAAACACATTTGTTCTTTATTTAAGTTGGGCAAAACAAAATCAAAGCTCTTTCTAGCCTAGCCTTGTCATAATTAGTAAAACTTTAAGTCAAGTCCTGATAAATCCTCAGAAATCCCCATATTGTAGCATTTGTGTATAATACTTGCCAGAAACCTCACAAGAAAAAGTTCTGCAGAGATGATGTGTTAAGAACAAGCTGAAAGAACAAAATGATGTCATTTTGATCTTGCAGCCCAAGAGAGAGAACACATTTCTGTTGTGTATGTATAGAACAAAACCTGACAAAGGATTAACATTACATTGAATGGCTGAGACTCAGACTTCAAAGGTTTACTTCACTTTTGATTAAATTAGAGTGGACTGATGAATTACAACCAATGTGGATTGATCTAAAAAGCAGCTTTGACCAATACAAGTTAACGAGGTAAGATCGACAGATTCGCTAAGAAAATAGCAGCAGTTTGTTGTGAATTTCTTTACATGTAATCTTGTTTAATATGGCACATCACAGGGATATGAACATAACATTCTGAGTTGTATTACTATGAATTGTAGAGTTTTCTTTTTATGTATAAAGTTGCTGCTGTATGTTTGAGGGACGTCCATTTGAAATGACCCCAAAGAGCTAAAGTCTGGTACAAACCATCTTTTTGATTAATGCTCCTGCACATGGTCCCTGTTAAAAATATATACCACCTAAATTAAACTAAGTTAAAGAGTTAAAATCTGTTAAAACAAGGGGTCTGTCCTTGTTCTACAAAATTACTTTAAAATGGCATCAGATTTTAACTAGGAGTCATGACTAATAACTTCAGTGAGAGTCACTTTAAAATAAGATGTTTAACATAAAAAAAGTAAAGGTAAGGGTAATATATATGGTATCCAATGGACCTCTGCACAAATCATCTATTTTAGTAATTGGTAAATCTGAGCTGTATTTCATGTTATTTTATTACAAGCACTCCTGAGTTCCCACAAATCATGTTGCATGCGCAAACAATTCAGAGGCTTTGTCAGAGCAAATTTAGGATGCACAGCATGAATAACTCCATCCGGGAAGCATTATGTTTTCCTCAGAATGCAGACAAATTATGTGCACATGAGTGTAATTTGAAAGAGATAATGGTTGGCATGCTGCTCACTCCAAGCTGGCAGCATTCCCCTTGGTTTTTCCCTTACATCAGTCTTCCTACTGTATGTTTGGGTATTTTAATTTTTCCACATTTGCAACCAGTTTCCAGCTGCAAGAACATGAAGTTTTCACTGTGATCACTTTCAGAGAGAAAGAAGGAAATCAATTGTGCCAAGTTGTGAAAGTGTTCCTCAAAGTTTATGTATTGTTGTTGCAGGGGAGTGGAGTGTTCTCTGAGTTGCTGCAGAGCTCAGTCTTGTGAGGCCTCCGGTGTAATTAGCTGGCGCTGCAGTTGCACACACCTGGACAGATTAGCACCACGCTGGCTCACTAAATAGATATTTCCAAACAAACTGCTGATATCTGAACCTCTGTGCGAGTTTCCTCCATGTTAAAAATAAAGAAAACAGGTGCTTCTCTAGCAATTCCCAGCTAACAGCTTGTTTCAGATTTTATTATCTGTTCTTGGTTTTATAATAGGCAGCAACTGTCCTGTCCGATTAGGCATGCTCAGCGGCATCCGCCCCCCTGACTCACTTCACCCCCGGCCAAACCCCATTCGATTCCTATTTAATAACAGGAGCAGAATGAGGTTCCCAACAACCTTAACTTTTTTTTTATTACTTTCTCTCTTTGTGCTTGAGCAGGAGCAGAAAAGCCCTCTCAGATTTAACCCATTATGTGCTCTAGTGTTCCCTTTTAGTGTTGTTTTTACACCTTTACTTCGTATTTTGTGATTTATACTTCAGTTCAGTGACTCTTATGAGCAGTATATAATATTTTATATAGTTGTTGTCTGGTTGAACAAAGCAAAAAAAAAAAAAATGCTCTCCACAAATACTTATTTTCCATTTTTAAACTTGTGATTGGTGTATATTCACCAGTAGATGTCATATCATGCTATTAGGAGAGCAGGGTTATGGCACATGCTACAAAAAACAAGACAATCGTTATACAGTTCTGCCTCTCAATTATTAGTGCGAGAGGGGCCAAGGTAAAAGTAGATCTCAACACCGATGTAAAAAGAAAAAAAAAAAAACATTATGAGTTATGAAAATAGAAGAGTCTTTAAATCCTTGCATTGGGTGGTTTATTTCATTGCTTATTCTACTTTCAGGAAATGAAAGTAGAACAAAAATCAATAAAATAAAAATACTGCATTTTATAGATTTTTGTTCTTACCTTACTCTTGTGGATGTAGTCACTCCACATGTTTCTTTCTCATCAATGGTTTGACACAGGAAAGTCTTTGATTGTGTACATTTTGCACTATTATTATACTATGCAATTAATAGGATAATAATTAATCCCTTTTTTTCATTTTCTTTTTCTTTTTTTAGGAAAACCTAACTTAAAAAATCCTGAACTGTAACTAAAAAGCAAAAAAAAAAAAAAAAATGCTTCTGTCATGTAAAAATATAATTTTTTTGTAGATACAAACAATAATTGATGTTTTAAAAAAATCAAATGAAACAAATCCAAATTAATATCTTTCAAAACAAATTTCAGCCAGTCAGAGCTTCAAACATTTTTTTTAGTATCCAGATTAAAAATATATATATCAAGCCTTCGCAATGGGAGTAAAAATGCACTATCATGCAAAAAAAAAAAAAAAAATTTTTTTTCTACATTCAGGCAAAAAAAAACATGGAAGAGAAAAAAAAAAAAAAAAAAACCTCAAATTCCTTGTACTATTAGTCATTGTTTCTGTGCAGCTGCTTAGACAGAAGAAGTGCTAAAACCTTTTCTTCTTTCTACATTTTTTTTTTGTTGTCAAAAGTATCGTGAGCATGAGGGGCTCGAGAGCCAAACGGGGCTCTGAAGCAAACAGTTCCACTTTTCTTTTTATTCATCTATTCCACCCATCACAAACAAAACAAATCTGAATGAGTCAAAATTATATTTAGCAGGTCAGACCTCAAAGAAATCCAGAAAAGCTTGATGACCACAACTCACAAACTCTAAAGATGATACATAACCAAGCAATTAAAACTTTGGACAGAAAACCTGTTAGATTTCATTAATACCATGTTCTCCATATGATAAACTTTGACAACTTAGTTAAATATGTTAATGTATCATTATTCTTAAAATGTTTGAAAGGTCAGGCCTTTCGGATGCTCATTGATCTCATAGTTTCTGTCAGATCTGTTGGTTTAGGAACTTGTGGTGCATCCAAACATCTTTTTCCATGCAAACCTTTCCTATGTGGAATTCCTTACCTAAGAACCTGAAATTGATTCCAGACTGGCACATTTTTAGGTTAAGATTGAAGGCGTTTCTAAAAGAAGTCATGGATAACAGCCAGCTCATGATGGCTCCATGATGGCTCTTGTTTCATTACGGTCTGTTTTAAGTTAATTTTAGGATTTGTGCTATGTATGGCATCTTATCTTTCTGTGCTGTTTTATTGTCTTTTAAATTGTTTTTAAAGGCCCTTCTGGGGATGTGCACCGCGAAATAGCTAAGCCTATTAATGTTATAGAGTTCTGTTTTTGCTTAGACTTAACACTTGCTCTCATGCAAATAAACAAACAAAAAGAAAGGATAAAATAAGGCAACAAGTCAGAAAACATATGTCTAGCAACAACAAATGGAAAGCTAACACTTAGCATAGTTTGTTCAAAAGTTTTTCTCTTCATTTCCACACACCAAAAATGTGACCCTGAACTTGTTTCCTGTAAATAGGACAAGCGCTGCATATGCTTTCTCCTCATTTTGTCATTTCACTGAGAGGGTGGGTTATGCAAGCCTTCTTTCACTGCTAATTCCATCAAAGCTTTGGGAACAGTTCTAATTGGGCGTCTCTATTTTTGGTTGTCTTCCAGCCGTGTTTTGCTGCCTTTGAGAAGAGGCAGCGCAGCGAATGTAAAGCTGTGCGATAACAGGGCCATTCGCCACAGTACTGAGTTTGACCCTGCAACCAGCCTCCATGACGGATGTGAGATGATTCTTAGCCCTCCAGCTCAGCACGACACACTCAGCACAACTCGCACACTCTCTTCGAAACTCTCTCCATTTTTCTGTCCCACTCACTCACTCACTCTCTCTTTCTCTCTCTTGCTCAGTCTCTGTTACTCTTCAGATCGACTTCGTGCAGTATGCTATTTAAAGCTGCTGCCATAACCGCCCACGGCTGCTTTAAGAAGTGGTGACTCACCTAAACAGATAGCCCAGTACACTGTGGGCATGTGTGCAAGAGACATGGGACGTTATATTGTCTCTACTTTAGGTCTACTGTGCCTGGGCCTTTTCTGCTTAGTGACAAGTACCACTACGTGTACACACACCCACGCTTGTGCACATCTGTTCACTTAATATCACGGTAGCATGTATTATGCTAGTGATATCCTAAAAATGTCCTGTAATAAAAACAATATATTGAAATTCACATACAAAATTATTACATTTATATTTCTTTCCTTTGTGATAGGACATTTATTAGATGTGCAGCTGTAAAAGTACAAATTTAGACTGCATGTCAGGAAGGACTAGACTTGTTTCAAACGGGAAACAAACGGTGCGATACGTATGGTATATTTTGTATTTGTGGCTGGCGCTCACAGGCACTTTTTCACTGCTATGGTTTTCAGATTCCCATCCTCCCTGCTCTGCATTATTAAATAAATCTTAAATAATTCAATCACTTTTGGATCAAATAAATACTTATTTTGCAATTTGATCCAGCAAATAGCTGCTACTTAGATAACTGTCTAAATTTATTTAGAGATAGAGAAATGATTCTCCTGTCCTGATTGGTTGTGTGTGATCTGAACACTGTGTACAGGACAGAGACTTTTCTAAAGGACCAATGCTTCTACATCCCATAAGTCCTAAATGAGTGCTTTTGTCATCATTTGTATTTTCTTACAGTTCAATGGATTGATTTCACTTAGCTTCGAGTTCAACGGCTATAGTATTATTTTCACCAGCATGCCAATACTAGCTGCAAATTCATACAGTACGTCGACAGGCAAATTCAGAGAAGCGACATTTTTTTCATACCATATCTGAGTGATGATAGGCGAAATCTAAGTCCCTGTGATGATGCTGCTGTGTTGTGGCGCACAAGGACCCACTTGTGTGCGTCGACCCGTTAGTCATGCTTTGATGCACAGTTTAAAGAGGACTCCTGGAAGCCTGCCTCCTGCACATGCGCAAGCCAACTCACAGATGGAAAAGTTATACTTTTTTTCACATTTCGAAAAAAAGGACACAGTCTCTCTGAGCATCTAAGAAAATGCCTCTCCGCGCTTTTCGGATTTTTCAGACATTCAAGATGGCATTGGCTTTTGCTGCAACGGCGTGGACGTGCTTAAGAGTAATACTCAGTAAGAGTTTTAGAAATTGCAAGGATTATTATGTAGAGTTTTGTCATGAAATTGACCAGAGTTTAGAAAAGATTCCAACATTTTATTAGTGATTAGTTAAGACCATTAGTAATTGTTGGAGTTTTACCTGACACAAACTAAATCTTTTTTCTTTATCTGTTGATTAATAAAGTTACAGTCAATGAAAAATAATTTCTAAAAATATAATTAACAGCAATCAAAATAATGAAGTAAAAAGGAAACTTGTGCTTTAAACTGGTGGTCAAATTCTTTGACTCAGAATAATCAATATGTTTTGTAAGCATTTCTATGTTATTATTATGAATTTGTTTTTCACTATTATTGATTAGAAAAAGTAAAGTTTTAGTAAAAACTTTAGTCAAACTATTTTTATAAAAACTAAAAAGATCTTAAAAGCAAGAAAAGCACAAACTCTTAAAAGTGAATTAAAAAAAACATCAAACTATTATTCACTTGAGTTTTTTTTTTTTTTTTCGACATGTCCGAAGATTGTTTTTAGTTTCCTTTTAGTAATCTTTTCCCATTTAATTCTGCTATTTTTACATTGCAAATGAAGTTACATTTAATATCATAATGGATGTTATTTATTAGATTATGTCAACTTCTCAGCATTCATTTTTCTTCAACATAAATCAGCGGCGAAGAGTTAACTAATGAAGCTTTGAAATGCTAAAAAGAAGACCATAAATTGAAAGAGCGAGCTCAAGTTGACAGGTCGACTCCAAATGCAGGCCTGTGCGTACAGGAACCAGCCTGGCTTGTTGCCAAAAATTGCAAGCGGCGGTCTGCACGCTCCGTTTATTAGAAAGGTGCTCACTCATTATTTAAAAACGGAGGAAGGGAATCCAGCAAGCTCCCAGCAGCTGAGGCTGCTCCGACTTCACATGCAGTAAAGTTTTTTGCCTCATGTGGGGGATCTCTCCCTCTTTTTGAGGCAGACTTTTTTGGTCTATAATTTATACATTTACCTTACATGCTTCTGCGTGCGTTGGCCTCCTGCATTTTTTAAAGGGCGGGTATTGAGGGATTTTCTGTCATGCTCTTTTGCTTTGTTCTGATCACGCAATCTGCTGCTATCCCACATGGAGGAACACATGGAGGAACACGTAGGGCTAACCCATGCCATCGAATGCTGAAACATACACGTGCACGCATAAGAACTGTCATGCTAAACAAATACTGAACACACACACACACACACACACACACACACACACACTTGCACACAGACACATAGGGGAAGTCCCAATCCCTTTTTTGGAAAGACTGTGGGACTTGCTCCATGGCGTGAGTATATTTCACACAACCACACTTTAAAAGGCAGCTTTTAACTTTTATGTCCCTGCAAGCATAGAGTGTTGAATGTTTCTCTCACACCATGCGGAGTGTAAAATAGAGAAAGAGTAAAACAGAGAAATTTGTAAAATAGAGACTCAGGATGAAAAGAGTAAGGAAACTGAAAGAGCTCCTGAATAAAGTTTCTAAGTTCTGAATTAAAGCATCACTTCCGATATGCTAAAAAAAATAAAGATGAACAGACTTTAGAGTCTGAGATTTAACTGTAAAATAATGCAAGTCATTATGTAAATTTATCAGTTAATCTTTGTAATTGTGCCATAACACATTTTGTTTTTCAGGCCAACATCAGCAAAATTAAACATAGACAAAAATATTTAATTTACAATAAATAAAATTAAATATTTAATTTACAATAAATAAAATTATGAAATGCAGGTTGTCTGTTGGTATCTAAAATAAAAATATACCATAAGCTACATTGTTTTTTTTTTCCATTTTAAAAAGTTATAAAGGGGTTTTTGCAAGCAACTGATGCAACCAGGAGGCCTTTCAATGATGAGTTAGAGAATAAAAATATTTAATGTAGTAATAACCTTCTGTAATTAAAGTATTTCCGTTTTTATATAACCTGTTTTAGTGTTGCAATTGTATTATTTATTTTAATCATAAAATGACACAACAAAGGTATAATTAATAAAAATCAATAATTCAAAACAAAGTATATTTTTCATGTTTTTATGCTTCCGTTAAATCAGAAACTGTTTTATAAACGGAGTGGTGAAACCTGAGAGTATTTACCCATAGCCATCATGCCAAATGTGCAGCTGTAGAGCAGTAAGAAATATAACAATCTTTATGGTGTGAATTTACTGTTTTAATAGCGTTTTCACTAATTTGAGCAAGACATTCAATCACAACACACATTTTTTCATTCAGTATATTATTTTGCATTAGGTGCACAGAAAAATATATTTCAAGAGGGAAGAAAATACTTCTATTTATGTTTTTAGAAAATTCATGCTTGTTTCGATGCTTTTAAATTATCACTAATGTTTATTCACTTTATGGTTATTATTTTTGTTAATATTTTACTTTCAATCCTGATCTACACTGTGTATGTTTAGGTTTGGGTTGAGGATGCATGAATTCCCAAAATACATTTTCTATATTATAGACTGAAATATGAAAATAGCCACATAAATTATATATTTTTTTCTAATTACGTCTTTGTTGTGTTTTCTGAAATGTTGCACTTTGTTTTCAATTTTAGTTGTTGGTATTTTTATTTAATTTCATCAGGTTTTAAATAGATTGAGAGAATAACTTAAATTAGTTTCGTCTATCTATCTATCTATCTATCTATCTATCTATCTATCTATCTATCTATCTATCTATCTATCTATCTAGATAGCTAGATAGCTAGCTAGCTATTTATACTGTGTGTGCATGTGTGTGTGTGTGTGTGTGTGTGTGTGTGTGTGTGTGTGTGTGTGTGTGTGTTTAATAAAATCCCTAAAGAAAAATAAACTTTTGAAAAGTACCTGGATTTATTTATTTCTAAACAAAAACATGAAACTTTTCTTACTGTCAAAAGTAAATCCCTCACTTAGTCGGACAAACGCTCACTCCTCGATCTTTTCGCTCTCCAACTCCCTCCATGTGCTGTCATTTAGATTCTCTTGCTAACATGTAAATTTAGGTCAGGCTGCACTCTCCTCTCGCGGCTACACAGGAAAATGTGGAAATGGATCGTTTCACACCAGTTAATCTTATTGGGAGAGAGGGAGGGAGAAGGTAAAAAAACAAGTCACTAATGTGGAGAACAAGAAAGCGAAAAGAAGGAGAAGTCCTGAGAAGTGAGGGAAAGAATTAAGATGGAAGAAGGATGTCAATTTAAGGAGAAGTGGGGCAGAGCAGGAACAGCGACGATGAACGGAGGATGAGAAACGAAAGGCGAGGTCACAAAAGACAAGATGAAGTCAGAGACTTGGTAAAAAGACAACAGGAAGAAGGAGGAGGAGCATGAAAGAGACTTTGGAGGATAAAAAAAAATGAGGTGAAGAAAGGATAGACAAGAGAATCAAAGAAGAAAAAGACAGGAGTATGCCCCTCACGTCTCATCGCGGTACTTTTTGCCAGCGTCACAGCTCCCAGTGCTGGCAGCTTGCATACTAACAGACAAGCCATATGGCTTCATTATGAGGAGCACACAAACACATCCTCCTACACGTACACTATGCATCGGCTCACAACAGTCCAAACAGAATCGCAACCAAACACATCCTCAGCACATAAACAGAACACACACACACACACACAGGTGCACCCTCTCGCTCTCCTGCACTCGGGGATGAGGAGATGTGTGACAGATTGAATGAAGGAAGAGAGGAGGAGGATGAGGAGGAGGAGGATGTAATGGCATGTTGAGATTCTTTCCCCTTCTTTTTCACATCCGGGGGGCTCCATGGGAGAGCATAGCTGTCCCAATTACTAAAGCTTGCATGGACATACACGCAGACATGTGCATGTTACAGACTTGGTCACGCAAGCTTTTTTTCTCAATCAGAGGGAAAAAAAAAATGCAAGGACATAATCTTTGTATCAGATATGGGGAAAAGCAAATATTTTGATCAGCAAACCGCAGTGACTCTTCCAACGCATACACACTCTTACAGAGATTTCAAGGGGACACCAGGGAGGAAAAACCGTACAGCTGTGGATGAGTTTTGCAAGAAGGGACTGCATGGATAAGTTGATCTTTACTCATGTGTAAACTGCTTGGCACACATTACAGCCCTGAGTATCATTATCCAGGAAATGGACATTCCTGATTGCGCAGATTTGGGACGGGCACTCGGTTGGGCATCATTGGAGGGATTCTGGAAGTGCTCACCATGGACTGTTTGTTACAGTCCATTAACAGCAGCGCACAACAAGGGTGTAGTAATTCACAAACTTGACATGCCTCCATGCTGCACGTTGCTTAATGTTTGTTGAGATATTTTTTTGTTTTGTTTTTTTAGTTTTGAAATGGAAAAAAAAAAAAAAAAAAAAAAAACTAAGGAGAAAGAAATTAATTAACTCCTTTTAGGATCTTAAAAATGCTTTGTTAAATAGACTTTTGGTTGTTTTGATAATTCAGTTATTGATCAAATATGGTTAATTTAACTTTATGTATTTATTGTTCCTCTCATCTATTTACTGTTAGATCTATCAGCCCCCTGCAATTCTGCAAGCACAAAGAAAGTACAGCAAATTGACAGATAAATAAAAATAATACCTGCATTCTGAATAAATATTACTTTCTTTTTTAGCAATCAAGGTTATGATTTTTTCTGTTTTTAAGTCTGTCTTGGGCAGCCTTAATTTTAATAACTTATTTTTGTTTTGGCTTTGCCTTGTTTAACATGTTAAACCAGGTTTTGCTCTTTTACAGTGGCCAGTCAACCTTACATACATGATTTTAATGATACTTTTGGATGCTAGGCAGAAGATGGAGTACTGGAAAGGTCCCATCCAAAACCCACAATGTATTTCAGTAATAGTACATTAATCCTATTTAAAAGGATGATACTTGACCAAATTGTTTTAACAATTACCAGACACCAACTAAATCACACAGAAACATATTTGAAACCTATTTTAAAAGGAGGGACTGTTGCCATAAAGAAAGTTTGGAAAAGCAATTTTAAGGGGTGCTTGAGCTCAACTATGTTTATAAAATATTTTTTTAATATTTTTCTGCAAGTATATTAACGTCTTCACTCAAAAAATTAATTCAGGAATGGTCCTGATGTTGAACATCGCAACCAATAATTTGAATTACTTAAAGACAGTTAAGTGCAAAAAGTTGTTCATTAATGTAAGCTACAGTCACTGACAGAGTGATTTGATGATACAGCATAGTTATGTCAATGTAGTCTTCCTTATTTCATTTTGTGGAAGAGGTTCAATAACATACCACCAGAATGTTGTAAGGTTCAAATGCCCATATAGAGAACAATGAGACTCCTTCTCGTTTCTTCTCTAATCCAATAAATTAGGTCGTAATTTAAAACTCTGCTACTGAGTTCTACAATAACCTAGCTTGGCTGTCTTTTGCATGTGCAGAGATGCAATCTAAACTGTAGAGTATCAATTCAAATCATTCGACCATTTTTATGATTATCTCCTAAGTTTAAGCTTTTAAGTATGTCTTCGTTTAGTTTAGAGACTAACACCACACTATGGAAAAATAAAAAAAATAGAAGATAATCAAAATATACTGACAAAGAAAAAAAAAACATACCCAATAAATCTAGTCAGTATTGTACACTGGTCATTGAGTTTCCACAGCTTAATACTTTATTCACAGTAAGGTAAGGTAATTTTATTTATATAGCACGTTTTCAGCAACAAGGCAATTCAAAGGGCTTAGTAGACCGCAGAGTTTATACTACTTCAAATGTGTGCGACGTTGAGAATGTGAAGTTTAACTTGAAGCTTTATCCAGTTTCACAGCCGTCTGTGTGGAAATACCATTGAAGGCTGCTCCTTTTTTCTGTTACTTGTATTTTAATCCCGGCAGACATACTGTAAATGGCTTGTGTTATATGATGTGGTTAATAACTATTTCTTAAGGACATGATGGTTTATTCCTTTTCTGTTATCGTTGTGTGGCGACCAGCACATTAGTTTGGAATTAGGTGATAGATAAAGCAGAATCCTGCAGCGCAGCGAGCAGACATTTTTATCAGATGATGTGTTCAGTATGGATTTTTCTTTGGTTTCCTATTACCGTATTCAACAGCTTATTGAATTCATCTGAGCATGTAATCCTGGAATAGCTGACTCCTCTTTATTTCAAACCACTTTGTAATTCACTTGACATTATTAGATACTAACACACATGTTATTCTAATATAATGACTTACTTGTGTGTCTTTGAAACACATCATTGGGACAGTTTGATGGCGCAGCACTGTGCTTGCTTGGCGATCTCGTATGAGAAATGACTGGCTCCTTTTGCATTAAGCCCATTGACATTTAAGTTTGAAATTACCAAGCAGACCAAGAGAAATTCAAAGACTTACAATGTGCCCGCTTGTATTGGTTTTTGTATCGCATACTTTTGTGTGCAAGTTGCGCTATTCGGCAGGAAATAAAACCTAGCTGGATTTTGTTTTCTCGAGCCTTTCAGTACAAACTCAAAGGAGTAGCCATTTAAACTGTTTTCACCCTGAAACGGTACAAACTGAACACTTAGTTTAATTGCTCCCTTTGACAATGGCAGACGCTTTAGTGACCCTTTGTTTCTATTGTTCAAGTTAATTCATCTGGTACAAGTTATAAGAGCAGATGAAGTGAAGCTGATGAAAAGAGAATGGAATCCTGCAGTTTCAATCACCACGGGACAAGCGCTTTCATGGTTCTGGGTGGGGGCGGTAGGAGAGTAGGGGGCTGCATGTTGCCTGGATACTGGCCGGATCCAGTCTGGAGGTCCCGCTGTTATATTGGACAACACGCTTGACCCTTCTAGCTAGCCCAAATTGGCCCCTGACCTGAATAGTCACACCCAATCAATGCAGCCATGCACATGCTGACTCGGGGCAAGGCTGGTGCTGCCTACCTGCTGGCAGAGGCGCGGAGCACTGAGCAGCACCGCGGATCAATATCATGCAAAGTGACATCTGTAACCGTTTAAAGTCACATTTAGTGTAATCAGTCTTTGATATACTGTCTAGGATGTGACATTTGGCATTTGAAAAATTTTAAGTGGTTCCCTACTTTCCAAAAGGTTTTAGAACGAGCAAAATAAATCTGTGGAGAATAAAAGGGTTATTGGGGTATATCTTCAATTACAGACACAACGCAACCCAAATGAGTGTTTAGGGTTTAGCAAATTTGTTGCTTCGTATTGAAAGGTGTTCTTTGTAGAATATATTATAATTAACCTTTCCCTCCACAGAAACATTGTAAATGCTGTAATAGCAGATCCCACATTTTCATGACCAAAACAGGTTTTAAAACGACAGAGATTTCCACGGTATGGTAACCCTGGGCAAAAATAACAGTTTCACAGTAAACCAAATTTATATCAACAAATATAATTTATTTAAAACAGAAAACCAACAATTTGACGACTGCTGCTAATATAACGTAGTTACTACAGCTATATGCGTACCTTAAAATATTTATACTGGTTTATACTGCAGTGTAAATCCTACCAGCTATTAATTCAAGTGTTGGGCTCTCAATTGCTGCGTTCGCTGTGGTACAACATTTTCGTGTCTGCAAAATCACTTCCTGTGAATTATTTCTCACTTTATTTTTAATGAGAGGCTTGTCAAGTTCTTGTGGTTTCATTTTATGTTTTTATTAATCACAAAATATGGTGGCTAGAGAGAGAGCTATTATAAAAATTACTATGATTATTGCGGTAAAGAATACATTTTTTGTGCAGTGGAGAACGTCTTTGTTGTGGTTTGAAGCTAATGATGGGAGCATTCCTGGGCCAGGGTGGGGTAGTTTGCTGTACAAAGACGTTCTCATTTGTTTTTGTTATAAAAAAATAAAAAAAATAAAATTATATATATATTATCAGAAAAAATAGCTGGCAAGGATTCTCTAGCAGAAAGTTTAAGACACATGTACTGTAAGGATATGGACCTTTTTACAGACAACAGAGGGCATCAGAGATTTCCATGGATCTTGTATAAGCGCCAGGCTTAGTTGCAGGTTATTGTCATGTAAATTCAAAAAGTTGACTGCAGAGAGTCACATTTTATTGTATTAAAATAGATAAGAAGCAAAACAAGATAAATGTCTAATATGAATCTTATACAGATTTCTTTTTTTATTAAAAATGTTTAACCCTCTGATGCGTGAGTGACTGACTATACAGTTTTCTGTGAGTGGGTCCTTTCTGACCCGGGTTACAATCACTGTGTTTTTATGCTACTTTTGTCATTTTGATTCAAAATAATGTTTTGTATAATGCTGTCTACTGTGTTTTATTTCACACAAGAATTATTTTATGTTTGAAATATTTTAGTTTTTCACTTTTTTGAACGTTTTTAGAACAATTTGTAGAACATTTCTGACAATTTGTAGAAAATTTTTAACACAAAATGACAACAGCAGCAATTTTACAACAACAATGATGAAATGTCAATAATGGACAATGATAACATTCATTATATATGTGTGGGTGTGGGCATGGTGGGGGGGTGGGGTGCAAAAGAGCATGTTTCCTGAAACTATCTAGCTAACCAAGCTAACATTACTGTCTCTATTCTATTATGCTATGTGTATCATGCATGTGAGTGTGTGTATGTGTGTGATTTATTGATCCATCCATCCATCCATCCATCCATCCACCCATCCATCCATCCATCCATCTTCCGTTTATCTGGGGTCGGGTCCTGGGGTCAGCAGCCTAAGTAAGGAGGCTCAGACTTCCCTCTCCCCAGCCACTTGTTCCAGCTCCTCTGGGGAACCCATGGCGTTCCCAGGCCAGCCGAGAAACATCGTCAGCGTGTCCTGGGTCTTCCCAGGTGCCTCCTCCTGGTGGGACATGCCCGGAACACCTCACCAGAGAGGCGTCCAGGAGGCATCCTGACCAGATGCCGAGTCACCTCAACTGGCTCCTCTCGACATGAAGGAGCAGCGGCTCTACTCTGAGTCTCTCCTGGATATCTGAGCTTCTCATCCTATCTCTAAGGGAGAGCCCAGACACCCTACAAGGAAAACTAATTTTGGCCGCTTGTATCTGTGATCTCGTTCTTTCGGACATGACCCAAAGCTCATGACCATAGACGAGGGTAGGAACTTAGATCAACCGGTAAATCAAGAGCTTTGCTTTTTGGCTCAGTTCTCTCTTCACCTCGACAGACCGGTGCAGCGCCTGCTTCACTGCAGATGCTGCACCAATCCGCCTGTCGATCTCCTGCTCCATTTTTCCCTCATTGGTGAACAAGATCCTGAGATACTTGAACTCCTCCACTTGGGGCAGGACATCCTCCCCGACCCAGAGAAGGCACTCTATACTTTTCTGGCTCATTTATTTATGCATTTATTTCCATAGCTATGAATTTTTATTTTATTTATTGAGATGATAAAAGAAAGAACCTTGAACACATTGATCAACAGGTTTTGCATGTCATTCAAAACACTCTCTCTCTTGGTTTTCTCATCCAGGGTGTCAGACACACACAGAGACACACACACACAAATAATACACACACACAATAAAGCATAGGTGGTAATGTTAGCTAGTTGGTTAGATAACTAGTGT
>NW_015112709.1:156557-173455 GCF_001443285.1 Poecilia latipinna | reverse complement strand
TTGACTGCAGAGAGTCACATTTTATTGTATTAAAATAGATAAGAAGCAAAACAAGATAAATGTCTAATATGAATCTTATACAGATTTCTTTTTTTATTAAAAATGTTTAACCCTCTGATGCGTGAGTGACTGACTATACAGTTTTCTGTGAGTGGGTCCTTTCTGACCCGGGTTACAATCACTGTGTTTTTATGCTACTTTTGTCATTTTGATTCAAAATAATGTTTTGTATAATACTTTCTACTGTGTTTTATTTCACACAAGAGTTATTTCATGTTTGAAATATTTTCATTTTTCACTTTTTTAAACGTTTTTAGAACAATTTGTAGAACATTTCTGACAATTTGTAGAACATTTTTAAAACAAAATGACAACAGCAGCAATTTTACAACAACAATGATGAAATGTCAATAATGGACAATGATAACATTCATTATATATGTGTGGGTGTGGGCATGGTGGGGGGGTGGGGTGCAAAAGAGCATGTTTCCTGAAACTATCTAGCTAACCAAGCTAACATTACTGTCTCTATTCTATTATGCTATGTGTATCACGCATGCGAGTGTGAGTGTGTGTATGATTTATCCATCCATCCATCCATCCATCCATCTTTCTTTTATCCGGGGTCGGGTCGCGGGGTCAGCAGCCTAAGTAAGGAGGCTCAGAGTTCCCTCTCCCCCAGCCACTTGTTCCAGCTCCTCTGGGGGAACCCATGGCGTTCCCAGACCAGCTGAGAAACATCGTCAGCTTGTCTTGGGTATTCCCCAGGCCTCCTCCTGGTGGGATGTGCCCAGAACACCTCACCAGAGAGGCGTCCAGGAGGCATCCTGACCAGATGCCGAGTCACCTCAACTGGCTCCTCTCGACATGAAGGAGCAGCGGCTCTACTCTGAGTCTCTCCTGGATATCTGAGCTTCTCATCCTATCTCTAAGGAAGAGCCCAGACACCCTACAGGGAAAACTAATTTTGGCCGCTTGTATCCGTGACCTCGTTCTTTCGGTCATGACCCAAAGCTCATGACCATAAACGAGGGTAGGAACTTAGATCAACCGGGAAATCAAAAGCTTCACTTTTTGGCTCAGCTCTCTCTTCACCACAACAGATCGGTACGGCGCCCGCATCACTGCAGACGCTGCACCAATCCGCCTGTCGATCTCCTGCTCCATTTTCCCCTCATTGGTGAACAAGATCCTGAGATACTTGAACTCCTCCACTCGGGGCAGAACATCCTCCCCGACCCGGAGAAGACACTCTATATTTTTCTGGTTCATTTATTCATACATTTATTTCTATAGCTATGAATTATTATTTTATTTATTGAGATGATAAAAGAAAGAACCTTGAACACATTGATCAACAGGTTTTGCATGTCATTCAAAACATTCTCTCTCTTGGGTTTCTCATCCAGGGTGTCAGACACACACAGAGACACACAGAGACACACACACAAATAATAAAGATGCACAATAAAGTACAGGTGGTAATGTTAGCTAGTTGGTTAGATAACTAGTGTTGGGTAACTTTGAAGAAGGCTAATATGTTTATTTGTGACAATAACGCTGTCACAGTACTCATGATCGACACACACAAACATATTTGTGAGATAAAAAATAAAGATAATACTTATATGTAAGAGTTCTTGCTATGTGAAATAATATTATTCAGGGGTGACACTTAGGTTTCAGTGTGTTTGGTTCATAAAAAATGTTTTCTTGACAGTAGCAATTGGTAAGAAACAAAGATTCCCATTAAATTCCATAAGAAATGAATGCGGGTCATTTTGGACCCACTCACGGAAGAATGGCGTAGTAACATAAAACATGCTATTTCTTAAAATGTATAAAAGATAAATTAAAAATTGCATGATATCAGTAACATGTTTCTTGAGGAATACCTGGAAAATGAAGTGATGAAAACTTTTCATTACAAAGATATTGCAAACAGATGACCTCACCGGGTCAAAAAGGACCCAGTTACGCATCAAAGGGTTAAGTAAAAGCTCATTTCAAACTGTTTAAACACCAAATACTATTTCTATGATGCATTTATTCATTCATTGCAATTATTTCCCATCCATAAACTATATAACAGATGCTCTTGTGCTTTAGACATGGATTTTAAAATTCAAAACTAGAGTCTAAAAAGAATTTGTAGAAAACTGCTACGCAAAAAAGTGAAGAAAAAATTCAGTATATATGTAGGTCAAGTCAGAGTCGACAGACATTTTCTCACTCTAACTGAGAAACGAGGAAAAATAAAGCTTGTAATTTTCTTTTTCCAAGACTCGTAGTTTTGATTCCTGTTTATTTGTTCTTGTACAAACACTTAAAACTTTACTGGAGGTATCTCTTAATTGGCCAGAGCTGTTGAGGCTGGAGTCCTCCATCATTTATCTGCATAAATCTACCAATCTTTCGGAGTGATTAGAAGGTTTGTTTTGGCCACGGATGTTACGGAACCCACCCACCTTGCCAGCAAGCTCATCTATTCACCTGACCGCAGCACCTCTTCCCATATAAATCTCTGCTTCTGCTTGCTGGCACATTTTACAGTGTGTGTATTTTTGTGTGCTGCTATGCTCATGTTTGTTAGTATGCCAACAACTGTGTGTGTGCGTATATATATCAGAGATCTCAGAGACAGATAGTGGGGTTTCTGTTCTTGGGCGTGCCATGCCCATACATCACTAAGGCAGTCTGGTTTTCCAGTGATTTAGGACTTACTGAGGTGGCCCTTCTGGCCAATGTACTCTGACCACGGCCATTCTATCACCCACCCACATCGTAATGTTGCAGAACAACCAATAGCTCAACTCATGTCTGTTTTCTCTTGCTTTAAGGATTTCCTATAGAAGTTGCAATGATCATTATTTTGCATATTAACAGCTTGTTACTCATCCTATTTGCATGCAAACATGGGCTCAATTCATTTTTCAAAGGCTCAAACATGTTAAGAGCTTATTGCAACTAATATTGCAACCAGTATTGTTGACATATTTGAATTTTAATTATTATTTAAATTCAGAAACCCTACATCAGAACTCATTTTGCTCATAACAACAAGCTAGTTCCTTTTAAGGTTGCATAAATATATCGAGGATACAGTCAAATTGTCCTCGGCTCCAGGCTTGGAATTTATTGGAGTGCTGGCTGTCCATCTGCACAAAGCGGATTTTGCATCAGACAGCTTAGAAGTGAGAATTGCTTTGAAGTGCTCTAATCCTTCCTCTACCTTCAGACAACCCTTCCTCATCCACAGCAAAGTCACAGTGCCTGCTGACTGCTCTGACAGGACGGACCATACAATTTAAATTTAATACTAATGCATACGTTTAGTACATATGCACATAGAATATATCAAGACCCGTGGCTACTATAAGACTTAAAAACGAGTGTGAGAACACAGAGTTCACTCTCAAAGAATGCATTTTCCTCTCACTCTCATTGCCTTTTTTGGGAATTCAGTACAGTACACCATTGCTGCATATTTCTATGAACTAGTCCAAAAGATTTGTCATATCTCTTCTGAAAAAAGAAAAAAAAAACATATTTTTGTTGTTTATTTATTTATTTATTTATTTATTTAAGTCCTTCACTCTTTAAAGTTCATTCTTTGGTATTTCAGATTATTTGAAGTTACATGCTGTCGTGTTTTAATCAGTGACAGTTCCTTGAGTATTGTTGTGAAAGTGCAAAAGGCAAATAGCTTGTTCAACATTGATCCCATTTAATCTTGTTTTGCCATTTATATCGTGTCAAACTGAAAATATTTATATCTATGGGACATAATGCTGTAGCAGCAAATTATGAACCATCCCCACTTCCAGAGGAAACTGTTTAGTTTATCCTTGTTCTTTCAGCTAAACAACATACTTGGCTCTGCACTAAAGTCACGTTGAAGGCAGGTGCCGGCTATGCAATCCCACGTTGCAGTCCGGTGGGATTTCCAAACAACTGCAGCACCTTGGAAAAAAAAAAAAAAAGCCAGAGATTCATCTGAAAAGTGATTAAACATCCACAACTCTGACTTTTATACAGACTGATTGCTATATGAGACAACTCTGCTACATGTACAGGAAACTATTACTAGTAATAGCAACAAAGAACATAGAAATTATCCTTTTAGCCCTATATTTCACATTTCACATGCAACTGTAGAAGTTGTGCTTGCAAATTATATCGAAAAATAAGATTTAAACTGTTCAAATTCATTAAATTTGGTACAATTTCAGTTTAAAATATTTTATCACAATAATAAATCTGCAAGCCACCGTAATCTTAAATTTGTTGTATTCTGATTTACTGATTTACCAAGTGTAAGATATCATTTATTTGCTGTTAGATACTTAAAGTATTAGATTGAGTACATTTAAAGCTTAGCAAACTTGGTGTGAATCCTGTTTCCTTGGTTTGTCCCATCTCCTCCATGTTAGCACTTCATTCTGATAGTGGTGGCAATTTTACACTTAGATATGTGATTTAAGGAGAATAGTCACTTCTTGCTGATTCTTAAATCCTGATCATACATCCTTGAAAAATACAGGTCAGATGTTTTATTATAAACGGATATTGATCATGTAGAACTTTCTATAATACTTACTATGGTGCATAATTGTTAAAATATCTAAACATACTGGAAGTATATTGATGCTTAGTACGAGTACAAACATTTCAACATTGTACATTCTAAGTACATTTATTCTATATAAGAATATCCCATTAGAATTCATTAAATAAAAAACTATGCAGATTATTGTTTGTACTTGTTCTTGTTAAAATTCATTGAGGAATAGAAATAAATTGCAATTTGACCAGCCATTTTGAACCAGCTGAATAATACACAACATACTTTTATTGTCAGAGTAATAGGTTAATTAAATCTAAATATAATTACTAAAAATAGATATGTTTATTCTGGGGTAAATCTGGCATTTTTATTTATTTTTTTTATCAGCAAAAAACTGTATTTTGACATCTCCTGTAGGCTTGATAAATGCTTAAACTGATACTCATATTTTATCTCACAGATGTCTACGTAGCAGGAATTAGAAATGTTAGTCATAGATGACGTATAGAGGAAGGGAAACTCGAGCAAATGGGATCAGCCTCAAACGTGTCATGAGAGTTACATATACATTTTCCTTTCTTTTCACGCTATCAATTAAGGTCAGGATTTTGTTTAAGGAAACAGAACTACTATTCAAAACAAATGAGCACTGAAGGAAAAAAAAAATTACACAAGCATGTCCAGATTTCTTTTTTCACATGTATACATATCCACATGTGCACACAGCAAGCTCACGTCCGATCCAGCAGAAGGCCTCAGATTTAGTTTCATTCCTCCACTCCGCTGAAGGGGCCGAGCTGTCAGGGTGGGTGGTGTAACCAAGAAGACAGCCTGCTGTAACACTGCTGCTCTTTATTTGCCATGCACAGATTAGCAATTTTCAATTTTCTCTTTGCCACACACTCTGGCCCACGTGCCCCGAGACTACCTTCAGTCAACACAGGCCACATTCTGGGAAGAAGGACGATGACTTGAAGGAGTGAGGTGGAACTGTGGGATTATCCAATCCCGGCTGTTGTTGTTGATGGGTGGTCTGAGTACTCTCATGCTCCTATCTCTTTGGTTCAAGCCTTTTAACCAATCCTCTGCCAGATGGGGTCACTAAAGCCTCACCAACACCATCCTTATTGGCTGGGATAGTGTACCGAGTAAGAGTAGTGAGAGCAGAGAAGTGATGGACATCAATAATACAGGAAGGCAATACAGTGCATGTGCTCTGGTCTATATGTTTCACACAAGCTGTCCAGCTACACTGTAGAAAAATAATGCATATTACTCTTACGTTTTGCTTCTCTGAGTTATTTTGTGCATTATTGTTTGCACGTATGCACTCATTACCTTCTCTGCAGCTGATGGACCCAGATGGTGTCTGTTGGCTGCCTCTCTCTCCGGGCTCTGTTCGTCAGTTCTCCCTCTGAAATGAATCTCTGCCTTTCAAGGCTCTTTTTGTGAACTGCTTATCAAAGAAGTCAATGATATACCGCTGGTTTTGAAGTGAATATGCCATTTTTTCGTTGCGAATAGATTTTCTGGTTGTGGTATTATCATTCTTTCTTCTACGTTTTTTAATATTTATATGCACTACATGCTGCTTTGAAAATTAGGTCGTTTTATTTCTGTAGGATATTGATTTTTATCGGATGTTATAAACGATACGGACAACCACCTTCGTTTTCTTTTGCTTTTCTGTTTTTTTTTAAATTAATTTTCCTTTTCTTATTTTTAGACCACTGCGTAGGTAGCTTTTTATTTGCATAATAATAAAAAAAAACATGTGGTGTTCACTATCTTTCTCAAAGAAGAGGTTTAAAAAAAAACATTACAGTGAAAGAAACAGCAAAATCTTGTAGTTTAGGATTAGAAATTAGTTGATGTTGTATTTTGATAAGTGGCCTCATCAAAATGTGAAACAACAAAACATAAAGTGTATTATAATTTCAATTAATCCCTATTGTAATATTACAGTTAAATACTAAAAACTATGTGGTAACCAAAAATTGCAGAAACCAATGAAAACAAAACAGCTAATTTAAACGTAGAGCCAAAATAAATGTTTGGCCAATTTGTCTCTTTTTTTTTACCCAACATTCTTCTCCACAAGAACGACAGCAAATATGCCCAAATTTTCCCACCCATGAACTTTGAAAACAATGATTGGACAGTCAGTGGTAGACTGGAAAGTGAAACTCTTGGGTGGTAGAAAGAAAAACACCAGCAAAGCCTAGAGGGGAACGATGGAACTAGGTTAAATAGAAAGGAGGTAAGACAACACTTCCCCTCCCCGCTGGAACGATGAAGTCTCCCTAATTAGACATGACTGTGTTCTAACTGGGAGAGAATGATTCCACTTGCTGGGAAGGGTAAGACTGTGTGGTTGTTGTATCACTAATAGCCTCCTATTAAATTAATTTTCTTCAAAATAAAAAAAAAACATTGACTGTGATTTCATTTAATATCAAATGGCAGCATGTTTTGCTTAACCAAACTCTGAAGGTTGGTGGGAATAAAAGCACAAAAATGAAAACTAATGACATTATTGAGGCTGACATAAAATTACATTTTGTTGGGTGAGGACCTGACCTGACTTTTGATTAAATTATTCTGATTGTATTGCAAAAATGTTTTATGTTTTCCTACCTCAAATAAAAGTATGCTTGCTGCACAACATTCTGTCAAAACTTACACAATTCAAACACTTTGAGATGAAATCAAAATATCAGATAGAATGCACAACACTTTCCACATTTATGGATGTTTAGAAAGATTTGAAATGAATGCACTATTTATTGCTCATTTAAGTTTTTATTAAGAGTTTGGCCATTTGACACATCAAATTTCACCACCATCAAGTGGTTTAAAAGCTGCTGTTTAGATTCATCTATTAAATCAGTCCAGTATTCAATTTAAAGTCTGAGCCAGTGCATAACGGCTTTACTCTATGGCAGCTCCATTTTTGAGCAATGATTTGTTAGTCCAGCAAGCCAAGTTCTTCGAGTCCTTTCCGTCAAGTTCAACCGAGAATCATCATTTCATAAATGTACACATGGTTCCACTGAACAAGTAACTCACAGCAAATTACAGAAAGAACCACCATTTTTTTAAGGCACATTCTACAAACAGATAACACCAATAAGAGATAAAGAGCAATAATATGTGTTGCAACATTTGGTAAAAAAACAAAAAAAACAAACACAAATAACCCTGGCAAAAGCTTCATACCAACTTCAGAGTATAATGGTAGAGGGATGAAGAACTGAACTTAAAGCCAGTTCTTCATCTCTTTTGAAGTCACTCAGCTGACCATGAACTCCTCTGCACACCAAAGTAACTTATAGTCAAACTGGAGACTGTCTGCTCAACAGCTGAAGCTCTGAAAAAATGGGTCATTCGCCAGAGGAGTGATCTCAAGCCCACATGGCAAATAGTTCATTCTGATGTATCCATGTAGTAAATGTAAACACAAGTGTAAATGAAATAGACAGAATTAATTCAATAAATAACAATGCCTTATAAATGTATATGCAGTCTTCTCGCCTACTTGTTATTGTATTCTAAATAAAGCTGAAACGTTAGGACGACAGTGATGGTGTGAAGATATGATGATATTTGCACAGAAAATACAGTGTTTGTATAACTCAAAAACTTCTCATGTTTTCTGATTATGTGAAGTACCTTTTGGCATTTACACCACTATGACGATCATAGAAAAGAATGACTTTATTGAAAAGAAGCTCAGGAAATGTGCCAACAGCTCTCACTGAGGATACTGAAGTTATGTGTTGGCTCAGGATTTTTTTTTTTTTTTGCTGACCGAATGAAAGGGTCCAGCTGGAGAGCAGAGGCCGAATGCTGTAATATCATTGTGAATGACTAAGTTTTACCACCAGACAATCACAAAAAATGGCATAACTGACAAACAACATGTATTCACATTATTTTGCCATATCCTACTTTCACTATAAAGCTTTCACTATAAATCATGCAATGGAGAAATGAATCAGTCTATCATAAAATTAGAATACCATAAAAAAAAACTAAAAAAAAAACTGTTGATTTTATAAATGTGTTTTCATACTATGTGAAATGTTTTCCAGTTTCAACATGGCGTAGATAATGAAAAACCAGTGACAGCGAGACTCTATTGGTCACTGCAACTTCAGAAAAATATAAACGGAATAAAGAATATTATTTGACAAAAACTACTGAGTGGGTAATCACATTTTAAAACTAGGTTGCTCTAACTACAACAACAGAATAATACCTGTAAATCTTCGACGTAACCCTGAAAATAACAGAAATAAGTACGATAAATTTTAATCTTGTAAGTGTTACTACAACCAGGGTACATTGAATTTCTCCTTAATAAGACTGGCTTCAGCTAAGTTGCACTGGTCGATCCATCAGTAGAGAAAGCTCTTAAATGTCTAAATAGTGGAGATAGGAACGATCCTATACCATTCCAGTTAAGATGTCATCATAAATCCTCAAGTCCTTTCCTACCAGTTAAAAGAATGTGTCAGATGCATCTGTTAGAATCCATTTTCTCATCCGGTGTATTGGATAAAGGGGGATGATCCGGTGGAAGCAAAAGTATCAGGTAAGCAATTAAACCGAAGCATCCTCTTTGCTCATCATTTTCTCTTCCTGTTCCTCCTCCTCCTCCTCCTCCTCCTCCTCTCTGTTTTCCAGTATTCATTAGGCCCAACTTCCCCAAACAGTTTCATCCACAGGAAACTTTACCGTGTTGAACTCCTGATCACCCTGATAAACCGCCAGGCTAATTAAATGGAGACCCACACAATGTTTATATGCATATTTATGTGTATATGTGCATGTATAATCCACAGAGTGAAGCTCTTTATCTCCCTCCCACTACCCCCTTCTTCTCACTCTCTCTCCTTGTCTGTCAGGCTCCAGGAAATGATGCTGAATGCTGAAAATATGGCACATGCTGAAAGCAGCATTTAAATCTTGACAGTGGCTGGGATTAGCTAGGTAACAACGAGGACGTTTTGAGGAAAAACAAGCCAAAGAGGTGAATTTGAGGACAGTGAGGCGGAGCAAAGAGATGGGGGGGGGGAAAAGAGAAATTTCACACTTATGTTTAATAATTATCCCCTAAACTATTCCAAGTTTCTGTTTGGAAAAGTTTAACTTTGAAGTATCTCTCTCTTTTGAGGATTGTCACACTTTTCCACATCTCCCCATCACAGACTTCAGCTCGATTGGCCTGGAGTTTTAAACTTCTCTCGGCCATTTTTGTGTCCCATCGTTATCTTTGAAAGATACACCAAAGTGGCTCGTATAAAACACTTGGAGGAAACCGTAGCTGCTTTTAATGTGCTACTCCTCTCCTCATTTTTAATCAGCTCACACGTGCATTGCTTAAAGGGAACATGATCCTGGATGTGTCTTTTTCCTTTGTTGCCTCCGGACTGCAGCCTGCTAAATCCTAATCCCTTCCCTTATGAGTCCTCCACAAACCTTAGCTTGATGAACATGTGCAGAACTGACTCTGTGGACTTCCTCTCCGGTCTGCAGAGAGGATGAGGTGGTGGAAAGTAAAAGTGAGTGGGAGAATAAAGGAGACGGTAAGTGAAGGAGAAAAACTTTTCCAATTAGAAGCTCTTCACGAGAGCTATGCGCCCTGCAACACACATGAGTGCACGCAGGCACGCACAGCACAATCACACACACACTGTCCCATGATGGACTTGTGGTTCTTTGGCTGGACAGAAAAAGGGAATAGGAGGTTACACCATATGTTGGCCTGCCCGCCTGCCTTTCCTGCCTGTGTGCGTTGCATATGCAAAGCTGAATGTTTTATGTATGATGTGTTATGCAATCTCTGTGTCAAGGCCTTACAGTCGGGCTGCATTTCTATTCAGACAGCACAGGCACTTTCCCCATTTCGTATTTCAGGCTGGGCATTACATCCACTGATATATATTCCATTGTGCCACTTACAGCAGATACGTCCGTCTAAGTGATATAAAAGAACAGCAATCTAAGATGAAAGCAGCCCATAATTGACTTGGAGTTGTTCATAATGCACTGGAGCTGACATAAAATTCATTTTTTCCATTTAGGCGAACATAACAGAATAATTTACGGAAAGGCTGAGTCTTTCAGGAAGACAATAAATGTAATTTTGTTATGCATGAAGGTTTTATTTAGTTATTTATGTAGGTCATTTTAACAAAAAATAAATAAATAAACAACACAAGCTGAAGGATGCTGTTGTGTTTTTACATTTTGTGAAATCAAAACCAGAAACTCGAAAATTGGAATTTGGTGTCCGAGACCAACTAGAGGTGCACAGATAAGGAAGGACTGTTTGAGATTTTTACAATTAAAAGTTTGTAACGGCAACTGACCTCTAGGGGCTCTCTTCATGAGAGAGCTCTCCCCCTTTGTGTTTCAGTTCAACCTGGCTGCCACAGGTGAAATGTGTTGGAGCTCGTCAGTCACCCCATAAAGAGCTTCATGCTGGAGATGCCAGGCCCCTTTTTCCTGGGCCTTCATCTGCAGTGATCTTGTTGTGAGTAATATTGTGAGGACTTAAGTGTCTAACTAAAATAGTGTGTTTCTTTTTCACTGTGGAAGCTGGTACAGGTTCTCTGGCCTTTTTGTTCAAAGCTGTTTTTCTACAGGGCCAGGGCTTGTACCTTTTTCAGTTCTCCTCTAGAACGTGGTGGTTCTGTTTTATAGTTAAATGGGAGTGTTTTGTTTTGGTCTTGGAGACCCTCACGCTTAAAGCTTCCCTGTGTTTTTCTTCTCTTGTGACTGAGATTTTACTTAAATTGTAAAACAAACTGTCTTTTGCCATTGACATCAACTGTTTAGTGATTATTGTTTTTGTGTTACACCCAGTGTCAAATTTTACCCTTAGTTGTCTTAGGTAGGCAATTATTATTACATAAATGCTACAACTTCTCAATCCTTGTTAAAGAAAATGATGCTGCCAGTCAGATCTGTTTCACGTTGAGGAGTTTCTCACAGTGATCTGTATTTTCTGTAATGCATAGTGTTTCTATTTAATGCACATTTTTCCATTTTAATTTTGGTGGCTGTCCAAGTCAGAAAGCTCCAACATTTAATTCAAGAGGAACATTTGATGCTGGATTATTTAGTTTAATTCCTGCTCACTTGCTTTCTTTTCACTGTCACTACTAAATGTCTTTGCTGACCTTGGGCTCTTTGATTAAAAGTGTTTCTTTAAACAAAGTTACATACTTCTGTCCTGTTATTACGTGGGGTTTGGTAATAGCTCTTGGTTTATATATTATGACACTTTGTACTGGGAGATTTATGGCTTAAATTGTTTGTTTGTTTTTTTTACTGAGGTTTGTTTACAACAGGATCCAAGGTTACCTCTGGAACTCTTTCTCCACATTACTGAGTGTCTTTGAAGGAGTGTAATAAAGTGTGCCTTGTAATTGATCATCTGCATGGGGAAGCAATGATGCATTTTAACACGTGTGGAAATTGAACTTTTTTTTTTTTTTTTTTTTTAAAAAAGGAAAAAAAAATGGGGGTTGTGTGTAGGTTTATGTTTTAATCTTGTGACAGTTCAAAATGGATTGTTTCAAGAAGGGTAATTTGTCACAGTTATAAAGTGTCCTAACTAGAACCGAACATGAGATCTTTTAATCTTACTTTGTATTGAAAAAGTATTCATACCCCTTAGACTTTTGAGGTTTTCAATTTAAAATAACAAACTTCAGTGTATTCTATCAGAATGTTATTTGATTAAAAAAAAAAAACACTATGCAGTACATGTATGTATTCTATAAAGTAAATAATGCAGTGTTTGCAACATTTTTACAAACCAGAATTTTAATAGTTTTGTGCATTTTTATTGGATCCCCTATTTAATGCCACTTTTCCTTGCAGTTAGTCTCTTACAATAACTAACATTGGGACTCTGTTAATAATGAAATGATCATTGTCTCTAGATGAAGCAACAAAGACAACCAGATAAATTTCCAAATCAAGTTTTCTCATTAAGGATGTCAGCAAGTGATCTTGTTTTTTTTTTTGTTTTGTTTTTTGCTTGTGTTTTCAGGTGATAGCCACCCATGTGTCAAGCATGGCTGATGTACCGGTGCCTTTGAAAGAAGTTTTGGTCGGTTTCAGAAGTTGTTTGACCACTGATCCCTCTTCTCCATGGGAACAGACATGGCGACTTTTTGATCGCCCTTTGACGCCGAGGTTTCATGGTCCCCACTGATGTCCTGAAGCCTGAGGAGTCATACTAAGATTTCTGACCTGGAGCTGATAATAACTGAGATTTCAAAATGTATGATCATGTTTGTAAAAAAATAAAAAAGGGTTAAGGACTAAACAAACGGTAATTAGTATTCATAAAGCATAAAGGTTTCACACGAGTAAATTAACCATTAATGCATTGCAATGAATCTCAATATATCACACGTACCATAAAAGTGGAAGACAGCAGTAACTGGGTGTATCCGATATGTACGTGAAAAGCAGCTTTTGCTCCATTTATCAGTTTAACCTTAGATGTCGGTGATGTGTCCGTTCGTTGGTGCTGTCACATTACTGTCTTGTCAGAGAGAAGCCCACAGAGAAAGCTCAGACAGGCCCTCTGAACTCCACCACTCACTGGTTCAAACCCTGACACATCAAGCACACAAACTCACACACACCCACAAACACATGACTGACGGAGGAGGCTGCAAGAATACTGACCAGCAGATGACCATCGAAAAGTGATCAAGGTCACTCGATTTGTGCTAGTCTTTCCACATCATTTTACCTGAAAAATTAACTGCAGATTAGATTAATAAACCCATTATCACACAGAATATGTCATTAAGTACAACCAGAGGATACTCTGATATTAGGAACAAGAATATTTTTCCCTCGTTTTTGTTTTTGTATTTTGTTTTAAATGTTCAAGTCTTCATCGCATACTAAGGCCAGTTTCTTTACTTCTTGGCAACATAATTCTTTCAAAGTTAATCTTTATTTTTGGTAGGCAGATAATGGCAAGTATTAATGTGATAAACTGGTAAGTCCATATTGAAACACAGGAGAAAAAAAAAAGTCTGAGAAGTTAAATATATTTTACTGCTGTAACGTTTCTCAGTTTTCATCATTTGAACTTCAAATAATTTCCCTTAATTTTTATGAGATAAACAAAAGCAAATTAGTGCACAGTTATTAAAATTAATTAATTAATTAGCACATTAATTATTTAATTGATTGAAGTAATTTAATTTAAGTTTATTTATATAACACCAATTACAACAGTCTCTAAGCACTTTACAAACAATTAAATCCAGTCATACATACATTCCAATTGATCCTAGTTATCAAACTGCATTAAGTTCAGTTCATATGAACACACAGCTCAACACTGTTGTCCTCATTGTGTTATTGACTTTACAGCAAAAATTGTGTAGAAACAGTTTCCCAGTCTTTAAAAATATCATTGAGCGTTGCTTATTCTATCATATAGAAATGAAAATAGCACGATACAGCAGCAAGTCTTTGCACATTATCTGGTTTGTGATTTTACTGTAAAAAGGTCTAAAACAAAATTCAAAGGATATGATTGTTTTGGTAAGGACTTGGTAAATGACCATATTGGAAGCAAGAGTGGCTGATATGAGTAGGATTTTCAAGATAAGTCCTTTTTTACAATTTCTAGCTAGGTTTCAACTATGATAAAAATTGAATCCTCTTCCCTTGTCCTACACCAGAGGAAGATAAAGTCTTTGATATTTTTACCAAATGACAGGAATAATGGGTTCTCCGTAGGGGAATGCAGAAAATGCGTTGATCCCAGAGCAGGCATGGGAATAAAGATGGCTTACAAGAGTTACGTTAGAGAATAGAACAGATGTAGGGAGGCATTACTGTGAGGTAACAACGACATAATCGACTCAGGAACGGTGAAGGCTCCCATGTTACTGTGTCCTCTTATCCTTGTGGCTCAGTGGCAGTCTTTGTTATTTTTACAATAGTGGTGTTGTGTGAGCATGTCATCCTTTCACGGTCATTGTTTCTCACCTCGACTCAACAGAGAGGGAACGTCTCTGAGGGGAAGACGTGACCTCTCGTTGTTTGTTATTGAATCATTCTGTCATTCTGTCTTTTTAATTGTGTTTTTAATTCTCCTTACGTTAATCCACTTTCTACTCTGTTTAAAGAGTGATTTTGATCAAACTGCTTTCCAAAAATGGACTTTGAATATTGGTCTACTATAAAGCCTGCAAAATAAAATGGGAAAAAAAGGACTAACAATATATAGAAAATTAAGTGAAGTTTGTGTTTTGGCCTTTCGTTGAAAATCACCCATTTTGGTTTTTGACTGACCCTCCTCGCTTTCCTCTCGCCCACATCACCCATGTGGTACTAGTGATATCACTGACTCTGGGGACCAGACACATTCACTCACACACATACATGTACACGATCACACTCATTACAGAGCGGCAGCTGGATTCTGAGGCAGTATTAATCCTATTTCAGCTTGTTAATGGGATTATGTCTTTTAATTAAAGGCAAGTGGAGAGCAATTATGAGCAGTGAGAGGATGTGACACAGTTCACCGTTGTGTCATGTCGGTGTTCAAGGTGCTCCAATGCAGGTGGACTAGAACATAGTGTTGCTTCAGTATTTTACACAGTTTAACCAGCATGTTGTCTGTCTTTTCTGTAAAGGTGCAAAATTATTAACATCAAACTATATTTCTCATCAAAGTATTTCTCGTTAGGCATGATCTAGTTGCTGTCACAGCTGACTTTGTCCAATGAAGTAATTGTGCAACCTCAAATCCCCACAATATATGACTTTGTCTTCTCAAATTATTCAAGTCTATTCACAAGGATCATGGGTCATCTGTGCTTTCAGAATATCCAGCTGGGATTAGGGAACCAAAAAGATGTGGCTTACAATTTGCTGCATTAAGACATGTGCAGACACTGAGACAGGGAGACTGAGTCAATCATTGCAGGGCTGACTGTTTGAACGTACTGAGTGGTTTGAATACTAGCAGACCTAACCATTCTGAAAATCTGAGTTATATTCTGTTAACAGAACATTTCTCCAATCAGATGGACCAGACAGACATGTGGACAGACAGACAGACATATCCTGTTCACAGAAGTAATGGATGGAGGATATCTTCTGAGGTAAATTGTTGTGTTACAGTGATGGGTCAACTTAAAGCTCTTATTCCAAGAAAATAACCTTTCAGTTTATTATGAGACATAAATTGTAGAAGAAATGTTTGATCTGAGCAGCCAGATATTTGAAAAGTATTCTCCATTTATTACAGATTTAAAGCTTGCTTTGTGATTGGTGAAAGCTTTAAGATTAGGAAAGCTAAAATGCACAGACTTAAAAAAAAATGTTTTAGAAATTCTTGACTTATTCTCATGAAACCAAAATCACGCCTCTTCTTGTGAATTGGGTTTAGTGTTATCTCCTTCTTCTCAAACATCTGTAAGATTTGGAATTGGTTTATGATGTGTTTTTTTTTTTTTTAATGTAACTCTTGAGCTATAAACGCAGGTGCAAAAGGAGTCACGTTTTCCAAGTGTCCTGCCTGAGAATGTCAAGCACTTAATTGAGGAGATGTGTGTAGAAATTAAATTACCTCTCATGGGAGACTCATCACATTTTTGCTTCTATTTTACTGGTTTATGTTTTCAGATGTCTGCACGGGGAGATATTTGATGTGAGGCCAACTGAGGATTGAAGAACAGCTGTGAGAACAGGGAAGTGCTTCAGGGGACTGGCAGAGATTGTAGGTGGTCATGTCAGTGGCCATGGGGGAAATATAAAGCTACTTCTAGATTTTCTATGCCACGTAGTTCAAGCAAAACCCGCACCTGCACTGGATAAATAACACATACCGCTTTATGTCTGACATTAAATCACATAAAACTTTATCTATTTTAGGTCAGTCAGTCAAGCCCAACTGCATTAAAAATACTATTTATTTAACTTGGATTTTGATACTGGGCCAAGTAAAGAGTGGGCATGGATCCTGAAATGCTCAAAAGTCACATAAATCTCTACAGTCCTTTCTTTGTTTCTCTAAAAGCAAGATCTTTAATCCCATGTCATAAGGCCTGATCTCCAGTAACAAGCTATTACCACAGAGAACAAGATTTATGCACTCATATTCTCCTTTCACTAAGCACCAATGTTCTCACTGACATTTAAAAATGTGCCCATGTTATTATTTTGAAGGAATTCTGTGTAAAAATATTGTTGAGATCTGTAATTTTAATCATAATATTTATGTAATAACATGATTAGGGTGTATGCTCTTGCTTGGCATTGTCTAAGC
>NW_015112709.1:124326-152712 GCF_001443285.1 Poecilia latipinna | reverse complement strand
GTTTGGGAACCACTGGTCTAAGCTAACAACGTAAACATGAAACAGAACTTCCTATAAACCCAGTAAAACAACTGTTTCACCACTATGCTCAAATTTGTAAAAAAAAAAATAAATAAAAAAAAAAAATAAAATAATAATAATAATAATAATAATAATAACAAAAGGATTATTCAGAAGTATTCTCAGATTTACTTTCCACAAGTCAATTTCAAAGCATGACTTGCAAAAATATGAATACCACTTTGTACAATTTAAGGTTAAATTGTAAAATCCATTATGGGATTTCACATGACAGAGTGACGTAAAGTAGTGCATAATTGTTAAGAGGAAGTAAATCGATTAATGTTGGCATAAATATTGATTATTTCATTTGAAGTCAAAGGAGGATAATATTTTAAAAACAATTTCCAGATGTACCCTGAATGATATAAGAGAAAGAAAGAAAGAAAGAAAAGCACCAAACAACATAACGACATTCGCTGTATTGCACTTTAGAGGGAAAAACTGATCTGATGTCTGTTGCCATTGAATAGACGGGAGTCTTTGTCCTTTACAGAATTTCACAGCCCAGTGATCACCCATGTGTTTTTCACTTCATCAAAATCCACTTACAGACATCTTCAAGGGTAAACTGACACAAGAGTGACATCTTACGATGAAGTGTTAGCAGTGGAAGAAAGCAGGAAGGAGTTGTGAAAGGACAGAAGTACACAACCTTCAATCATGGCTACCAGCTGAAAGCTTGCTGATGTGTCACTTTGAGGCATGTCTGTCTGATCTCATGGTGCAATGTCATGAAATTGGGTGGATCATTTCTTTTTGAAATTGGGGGTCTGATGAGAAATTTTTTCATTTTAATTCTAGAAAGTATTTTTAAAAACAACAAAATGTGGCCACAGATGGAAACCGTTAACACAGCTGCAGCAAACAAGCAATCTAGAGCTTGAATGACAAAAACATGCTGTGAACAGCAGCGCATACACAAGAATGATTGACAGTGCTAAGACATTCTGAATCCGATTGGTTGTTTCTGAAGAGAAGTGGAGTATTTCTGCAAATGGCAGTAGAACCACTGGATGGAGCCAGTGAAGCTTATTTTTTCACTCATTAACTGACTCATATTCTACTGCCAGGACACAGTAACTGTTCAAACAAATATATAAAAACATTTATTTTTGTTAGAAAAGTGACCTGCTGCAGCTTTAAGAGGCAAGGCCTCTTAAACTGTTATTGAACTTCAATAACAGACTGCTGCTCCTAGCTGCAGAAAGGAACTTTACCACAGATCCTTCCTGTAAGACTTTGTTACAATCACTGTTCCCAAAAAACTCAGTTTTTATAACTTTGCTGTTATTTGCACATTTATGTTTGGAGTTTTATGCATCCGTGCACATCCTATACATCCTGCTTCACTAAATTAACTTTCTCAGCAGCACATTAACTTTCTTTGCAGCACATTACTTTTAATGTGAGTATAGTCTTTTTAAAATGGCTGTATGATATTATTTTTCTTATGCTGTAAGTTTGTCCTTTGTGGGCAGTCTTCCATTCTTTTTTTATATATATGTTTTTTTTTTTTTCACATTTCTGTCAATATGCATTACCCCGCTTACCTTAACTAGCTGCTGCCGCTCCTGAATTTCCCCATTGTGGAACAATAAAGGATATTCTTCTTGTTTTCTTTTCTCTTCTGTTATATTCTTGTTTTTGCAATTCATTGCAAATAAGAACTATACACATTTCAGAAAAAAAAAAAAAAAGATTATGCCATAACTTATAACTATCTTTCACTAAGAAATATATGCACACCACATTCGGATGTGCAAAATTAAACAGTAGAAAATCATTGGTAGAGTGTGCACACAGCATATGCAGAGGTTGTAGTCCTCAATGTGGTTGTCCTGGGTCATCTCTCTGCTCCCTATTTATTGTTCGAAAATGGGCACAAAAGCCTAAAAAAAAAAAAAAAAAAAACTGAGTATTTGGGTATATTAGCTTTTTCTAGATCTAACTGTAGCATACTCTTTTAATTACCTGTAGTTGCAGACATGGTTTGGTCTTTATCCCTCTCTTTCTCTTTTTCCTCTCTGGGAACAGGAAAGCATTTTGTTCCAATTAGTCTCAGTAGACAAACTTCCAGCAGCAATCCAGTCAGCCCCCATGATGATTAAATCCAACTCACCTTCCAGCCCTCCTCCAACCGATTACCATACAACTACGCTGCAGGCAGAGGTGAACAACGATGCACAAAAAGCAAAGTTAACTGCATTGACAAGAGCTGCCAGAACATAGAAAACTGACTATTGAAAAGGAAGGATGGTAATTCAGTGAAAGAAAGACAAAATGGTTATACCAGATATTTCCAGGTAGACACTATATTTCTGTTTTCAACTTAGTGACAGCAAAATATATCAAAAAATGTCGGCGTCAGCAGGCTTTTCCATAAAAAGTAGCTATAGCTGTTTGGTCGAGATTAAGCAGTCTGCAGTCACACAAACGGAGGTGCAGACAGCATGGCAGATCCCAGTTTGGCACATGATGCGTTTTTCAGACAAACCAGAAAGAGCAAGTCACAGCTAAACCAGGACACTTAAGCTTCTCTTCAAATAGCCTGGTTAAAAAAAACAAAAAAAAACTTAGCTACTGTACAGACAGAAGCAAACTTTAAACATGCAATGACAAAAACCAGACCAGGTTTTAAGTCTTTGTAATACAAGATGTTTCCATGACATGACTGTTCAAACAATATAATGTCCTTACAGTATAATTATTAGGAACACATACAATGCCAACAACTCTTTGTCCACTGCTGTTTTTACCCTTCGTTTGACAAGGTGTTGATTAATTTGACACATAATTCATTTAAACTTGGCATGACACTATGAAACATTGATTATATTGCATTTTCCCATGGAAAGCTGTTTATGTCGATCACTTCCCACAGTAAATGTTTTCACATAATACTCTATAAACTTTATTACCACCACATAAGAACTGCCTCATAGAAGAGGAACTAAATTATATAGACGGAGAGCCTGCCTCTTTTTCACAGCCTCAGCACCAAATGAAGAGCCTAAATGACAGCGCATGGATAATTTGAGAACAAAGTCCTTGAACCATCCTGCCCAGCGGGTTGAGCAACATTTCTCCGCTGTTTTGAACTTCATCATAAGAGATTTTTGTGTTGTCTATGAAGTGTTCAGCATTTACAAAAATTGTTTTCCAAAAGCAACAGATTTTTCAAGCCTTTTCTTGTTTGTTTGTTTTGCCATGACCTGACATTTCATGCCATTATAAGGTGCATTGATGGTAGAATACAAAAATTCAATTGCTGTGAAGTGTGATCTTTACTTTATGGGTTAAAAGGACATTTTTAATCTAGTCATACTTTGTAAATATTAATAGCTTGTACAGAATTTATGTTTCCGTTGTATTTCCTGGTGAAGCTAAGATGATTTCAAAGCAACTACAAAACTGTAGGGAGAATTCATCCCATAGACATCCTTCATTTACTTTTACTGAAAATATATAGTATTTATCTTTGCATTTGTAGAGCTCTGTTTTATTCCCCTCCTCCAACTATAAGGCTTTATCTTTTCCACCTTTTCCCCTCAATCTGTCTTAATCTCATTGGTGAAGTCAGTGGCTAACCGGTTTGGTCCACCCTGATAAACGGGACCATTACCCTAAAGCGACCCGCAGCAATATTTACTCTATTACCAATTTGCAGATCCCAAGCCATGCTTGCAACCACAGGGCTGAACACAGACATACTTGTGAATGTTTTATGTAGGCCAACACTAACATACACTTATAATAGAGGAAAAGTTATGAAGAGAGTCTTGATCATTTAGATGCACAGGGAAATATATCATTCAATGTGTAACTTATGTAATTTAATATTTTCCATGAAATATTATGTTAATATACTGAAAAAAATAAAGCATTAAAATGGCATTGAAATCTGGAATATCCTCCAGCCGCAGTGAGCTAAACTCAGCAGGTATAAAAACCAAATCAATGGATGAAGAAGCCTCTTGGATTGTTTTGTTATAAACAAGTAATAAATGCACAAAATCAAGCACATAAAGGCTGTTCTGAAAGTTAAGTTTTAAATTATTCTTATGATTGATGTGATAAACTCAACCTCTTCATATCTGCTGTTGTTGTATTGCCTGCAATTTTGTGCTCACTTCAGGCAAATATTCTTAAAAATGATTCATAAGACAAGTGGGAGCAAAGTTCCCAAATCACAACTTGCATGTATGTGTGTGTTAGCTTGTAGCTCACTTTCCTATTCTGAGGATTACTGGTACTGGTCAGAGCTCAGTGGGGATAAAAATGAATAAGATCTCCTCATGGCATTAAGTAAGTATGAACTAATTAACTCCCTGCCCTTCTAACCCATTCATTTGTTCCATGACCTTTTACAAATCCTGCTGAGCACTCCCAGTATGAGCTTTTAATTTTAAAAATACTTACCTGAATTAACTTCTCCTCTGTCACAAATACCAGAAGGCATCATTCCTGGCATCATCTGGCTGAGGGCAGTATTATGCATTTTCCTTTATATAGTACAATCAAGTAACTATTTTACCTTCAGTTGTTCTAAAAATGCTGTACATATCAACCATGACTTAAAAGAAAATTTACTTTGCAGTTTAGCGCCTTGAAATGGGGCCTCTGTCTCTTTAAGAAGTTCCTGCTTTTTACGACACTCCACCTTCAGCAAGTCATCTTGTTTCTCCATTAAGCCTTTAATAACATTCACAGGAGCATTTGCACTGAGCACTAGTTTGTATGATAAGCCCAGCAGATGCATAGGACCAATAGGTGTTTACTAATTGCTGCTGAGGCTAGTTTGAAGGAACTGAGTGGGGAAGTCGTGGGAGTGGGGTGCTCTGTGAGGCAGCACTCGGTGAGAGAAAGCGTTTATGCATGGGAGATTGAATAATTTCCCAGACATGCATAAAGGAATAAAAGCAACACTTCCGGTATGTTTTGTTGACATAATAACATTATAACATGATGTAAAGCTTAAAAAATTTTATTCTCAGTCTCATGTTCTCCCCCTTCTTGTTATAACCTTTTAGTGGATGTTTTGCCCCCCTCTGCATCCCAAGCTATTGTGTGACTAGTTGGAATTTCCTGGGCATGTTTATTTATGCAGTACTCAACTTGCAGAATTCATTTTATCAGCCAAAGAGCAGAATGGATAGTTCTGAGGAGCAATCGAGGAAATATTCACTGTTAGACCAAAACACTGAACACACCTTGCTTGGTTCTGGGCTGATGCAGTGGGCAAATGTTCAATCAACACCTTCTAGTATTTTTTTTTTCTTTCTGTTAATTGAACACCCATTTCTTTTATTAATGTAAAAAAAAAATCAAACCAAATGAATTACCTCTCTTTCCTTTTAATTGAAGAAAAAATTACTTCATTGTTATTTTTCTTTCTGCAGTGCTACTGTATTGAAATGTATTTATCCTTTGCAAACTAAATGGATGTGATGCATTTTCCTGTTATGAAGACACTGTATTGGTGGATAACATGAAGGCTGTGTATGCACATGACAACAAACAGAATTCCCAAATCAGAAAGGAAGAGTAATTAGAATCCCAACACACTGCATCAAACACTTAATAGCTCAGAGTTGCTCTTTGCTCATGTTTGCTTATGTTTGCTCTGCGGTACGGAGTGAAGACAATGCACGTACAGCTTCCAGCTTGAAGTCTTCATTTGGGAAAAATTGTCTTCCACACAGCTCTTGACTGAGCTTTCATGTCTGTCTCAGAGTCAAATATTAGGCTTTTTTGGTTTTCCGGCTTGGTTTACTGTCAAGTTCAGCACTTTTTTCCACTATGATGAATATACAAATCGCAGGCAAATGTCAAACACAGTCATGCTGACACCATAGGTTGGGTGGTCCCAGTTGTCATGTGCACGGTTTCCAGAAATGTGTGGTTTAAAAATATTACAATGGGAATTTGGAATACAATCTTTTACATCAGCACATGTGCCCAGGATTTCATATTTGAAACTGCAACACACAAGATATAGCAGACATCATTGTCCTATAAAATATTCTCAATAAATGAGAGGACAAGAGCAAAAGAGAGACATAAATATATCCAAATTAACTAAACTTTGATATATTGATGTATGCAAATGCAACCAAACTGCTGCAATTATTCACACAAACATAAATGCACATATTGTGAAAACACATGCAAGCGCAACCAGGGAGAGCCATGGTATCAGCATCTATGTAAAATCTGGGCTCTTGCTCTGCCTACTGCCTAATCTGGCACACACTTGCCATCAGCCCTGCCATCTGCTGGGCTCTCAGCAGCTTGTTTAGAGGTTAATAGCTTCATGATCCCTCTATCAGTCCTGCCTGTTTTCAAATGGCTAATTCTTCCTCTCTGGCAGCAACAAGCAAGGCCTGTGGCGTAGCCTCCTCGGCCCATTTTCTGCATGACCAGGGCTATCATCATAACAGCAATTCCTGCTTGTTGCCGGACATGTGATATCACACCAGAATGGGGCTTACAAAATGTGCAGCCACAACAAAATGACACATCTGGAGCCGTTGGAGATAGATCAATATCCAATTCTCAGAGGTATCAGGGTTCATGAGAGGCCCTATCACTCTTACCAACTAACAGATCCCACAGTGAGAGTTGCTAAATAGTGTCATGACTCTCAGTGGGCAGTTCAACACCTAGGGTAATGTTGTCAAGTATAGATGCTTGTTTTGCATTTTTATGGACATTTTACTTTATGTTTGTAGTAAGATTCCTGTTAAGATGCCAAGTGAGGTAAGACGTACTTTTAAAACGTATTCTTACCTCCTGAAATTGTTCACAGTTTGTTATCTTACAACCAAATAAGCATTTCTATGGGAATTTAAATTAAAGACCAATTGAAAGGGCTGGTTAGTGGGGCATAGAAAGAAAAGGGTGTTGTTTTCACTATATTTTTTTTTTACAGAAAATGGGAAGAACTTTATTTACCTGTTTTTTCACATTCCTTATTCTGTTATGCCTAAATAAAATCCAGTGCACCCAATTAATTCCCTTTAGAAGTAACCTAGTTGATAAACAGAGTGGGTGTGGGATTTAGTTTGCATAGGTTTTCTGTGAAGCCCTCAGAGGTTTGTTAGAGGAAAATTAGTGAACATCTAATAGCATCATAGTGACCAACGAACACAGCAGACATGCCAGCGATAGAGTTGTGTGGAAGTGAAAAGCGGCATTTGGTTACAAAATAATAGCCAAATAAATGTATGGACATCTCACAGAGAACTGTTCAATCTATAATCTGAAAATAGGAAGGGAATTCAACCATGACAAAACCAGTAAGTCAATGGCTCTCCAGTTAAACTGACAGTCCAAGCAGTGAGATCATTAATCTGAGGAGCGATTGATGGGACCATGGTAACTCAGGGTTGAGTTGCAGAGATCTACAGCTCAGGTGGGATAACCTATTGGCAGGACAACCTTCGGTTGTCTACTCTGCAAATATGGCCTTTTTGGAAAAGTGGCAAGAAGAAAGGCAATGCTGATGGAAAGTTATACACAGTCCTTTTTGTAGATTTGATACTGACTTGATACTGACTTGATGCTGAGGTGGTGTTCAATCACCCTAAGCAGACAGCCAGAGAATACAGCCAGATCAACAATGGATTGATTTAGATCAAGTAAAGTAAAATCCATTAAACTTTGATGCTGTAACATTACAAAATGTGAGAAAGTTCAAGGAGTAAGAATACTTGTTCAAGATCCTGTATATACAATATTGTGAATATTGTTTTATTTCTGTTAACATGTTAGGTGCTGTGTATACGCTTTGTATACGTTTGTGGAGGCATAAACAATAGGATGGCCAAACTGTTTCCAGATGACTTAGCATATGTAAACAGTAATTTGTCCATGCTGCAAAGTGCATGAGTGTTTTTTTCCCCCACTAAAGTCTGAAAGCTCTATGGTCTCATTTGTGTAAAATCCTTACTTACTGCTGTTCAGGATTCTCATGCAGAAGTTGACGGAGATGCTCAGTGTTAATATGATGGCTGTGGGGTTTAAAAGAGTGCATGCGGAGTAAATCTTGGGAGATCAGCTCATGTCAGGGCTGCGGGGACCTTTCAGCTCTCTGGAGGAATCTGACAGTTTGACTTCTACTGAACCTTATCCATAACTGACTGATTTTCTCAAAAAAAATCTTGAACTGCCTCTCAAATTAAGTTAAAGGGATTTTTTTTTCTTCATGACTTCTGGTTGACCCCTATGAATTTGCATATTACATAGCTGAGAACTGAATATTAAGCGCTTGAGCGAATTACTGTCTCTTAGTTGATATTCCCCATGAAGCTTGAGGTTGTGAGCAAACGAGCGGGCAGGCATTTAAAACTCCTTTTGAAGATAATGTGATTTTTTTCATTTAGCTGATAAGGACGTGTCATGGAATGTTTCATTATTTTGGACACTAAGCGTTTTTCTTTTTTTTTTTTTTTCTTCCTCCATCATCTTCATATCTTACTAAAAGGGGCAAAAAATTAATCCAGCAGCATATTATTGCTAGTTCAGATGAGGGAAGAGGGTGTGGGAGTAATTCACTGTGATCTCTGTCAGATTGCCTGCGGGGACTTGCTCTGATTCTGACGATGCTTGCAAACGTCAAAGCTCTTAGGCTCGTGGCTGTGAGATGACGCGCTTTTTCACACCAGCAGCGGCACATTTACTTGTCTCTTAAAAGACAAAGCACTGTTGTGTGGATTGCTCTCATCTCGTCCTGCATTCTGCCACGATTCAGTTTCCAATAACATGGATTTCACTGTTTTCAGGCAGAAGGCTGTTCATATTTTATAGATATTGCATGCCATCGAACATCAGATGTTAAGCATCTGTTTGAAACCTTAGCCGTCACCTTCCAATGCAGATGTCTCAGGTCCACAAATGTATTGCTAAGTAAAACATTTTTCAGTCACACTATGTGGAATTTGGTATCTGGTTTCAGATGATTGCTACAGTCCATGCATATGCATCACATAAACATGAAAAGGCCCGATAGCTCAAAGGGAAACTATGATCTCTCAACGCATTCTAATTAAAGATTCCTCCCTCTACTTTGGCCAAAAAAAATGACTGCAATCCAGAATCTTATTTGCAATTTTCTCTCCAGTCAACTGTCTGTTTTGGTGGTTTTCCATTCTAACACATAAACACTGACATCATAGGGCCTGCTGCAAACAAAGATCCCTCTACCCCCATCTGTTCTGTTTGGTGGGGATTTTCTATGTGGTGATAATCACTGAGCAGTGCAGGGTATGTCTTTGGACTGAACGTAGTGGATGCTGCAGGCACAGATGAATGGTTGAATAAGGACGCTGATGGTTCCCAGTCTTCATCATCCATCCACACCTTTTTTTTTGTCAGGAGATAGAAACAGTAAAATAGATTCATGAGCTTCTTCTCCAAGTAGCTTGGCTGAGAGTGAGCTAGCGCCTGGCACAAAGTGAGAGTTGTGATTGGCCAAGAGCAGCCAGACACAGTGATGAGCAATGTGAAAAAGAGACGATATAAACATTCAAGGAAGACAAGTGTTATAGTAAATAGTGGAGGGAGAATTTGCATGAGGGAACCTTATTTCTATTCTTGGGTATTAATGATCTCTACTCGGCTTTGTTCCCTTTAATGTGCAAGTCATGGTCCATTTTTTTAAGTGAGGTCCTGTTAATTTGTACAAGCTCCTAATATCTTACCTGCAATAGAAACGTTTGTAAATTCAGCTCAGTTGGTTGCAGAGGCTGAGCCTAGTTAATGGACTGTGACCAAAACATACTTCTACTTGTCCTAAGCAGCTCCAATCTCAAAGCAATTCATGCAAACACTTTACTGCTAGACTACTTTGTAGGGTTGTGTTGATTGATGTGACTCTGCATTATTGCGTGGACATCAGGGGGCCATTTCCCTGCACTGGCAGACCAATTCAGAAAGGGGACCTGTAGAGTGTGTTCCAACATTTTTAAGCCTCCCTGGTAAGATCTATTCCCTGGTGAGGTCTATTCAGGGTACCTCTGTGGTGAGGTATCCAGGACTGTTTAGTCAATAATTATTTACACAGGAAATGTACTGAGGATGAAACGTGTTGAACAATCTCGGCCAAATGTTGGCCAGATTTCTATTATAGTGCAATTTTACTGTAATCAGATGGACATGATTGTAGAGACTGATGGACTCAGGGATAATAGCTTGAAAAAACATATGCAGAAGAAACACAATGAATTACAGTTTTTTTTCACGTGTTTTTCATTTTAAAAAATAGGATTTTACGCCAATTAATACAACATTTTTCAGCTGTCGATAATTTGTGATGTATTTGATTGTTCAATTACAATGACTTCCTTTACAAGCAGTTCATAAAGGTTTAGAGTTTCTTATAGAATATTGATTGGAGAAGTCTGCAATGGACTTGCTTCTTCCTGGACTAACCTCAGCCTCTAAGTAAAACGAATCTGCATTTACTCTATGAAGATGCAAAGAGAGTTATCTGCAGCAGTGGATAATTTATGACTGCTAGTCTTAACAGAATCTTACTTTAAATCGCTGAACACTTTAAGCAAGGCATAAGACAGTCTTAAGAAAAAACAACAAAAGAACCACTTGAGGTCAATGATAAGTGCTGGTTTTGTTTTAATAGGTTTCCATGCCTAGAGCTCCACAAATTGAAAAAGAAATAGATTCACTCTGCTTCAAGCTAATCATCTTATTGAAAGGTCAGACCAATGACTGCCTCAAATGACATAAACATTTTCATGATTTGGCTTTGTTACTTCACATCTCTCCAAGAAATGCTTACAAAATTCTTAATTTTTAAAATGCTTACAATATGACAGGTAATGCAAGACAGGTCAAATTAATTTATGTAGTACCATTCATACTCAAGGTAATGTAAAGTCCTTTAGAGGAAAAACGCAAGACATATACATTAGAATTATATTAAAATGTTAAATGCATTAAGACAACTAGGAAAAAAGCCAAGGATTAAAAATGTGTTGAAAGGAAAGGAAAGAAGAGATAATCATAACAACCAAGGCCTTAACTGGTAACTTTCTTCATATATCAAATAATGATGACATGAACTGTCTGAGCACTGAAAAATTTGTCATTGACGATCTTTCCATGATCTTGGGTCAACAGTTTCAGAACAAAGTACACAACCTAAAACTCATCCAATATGTTCTTTGAGATCACCGGTTGTCTCAAAGCTCTCCAAAATATTTATGCAGCACAAGGTTGGGGACTCCTCTAATGGCACGGTAATACCTAACAAATGCGTGTTGCAGGTTTGTCGTGGAAGGCGATTGTTTAACTGTCTATGTGAGCTGAGATCAGTGTGATTTTTGGACTCCTGTCCAAACAGCGGGAGAACAGCCAAACAGTGACCTCTTGCAGTCTAATCATTCTTACCACATGGAGCATGTTTGTACAGACCTGCCACGGCTTCAGCCCAGGAATGCATGTCTTATTCCGCTGCATCTTCACATCCTATTTCTCATCTTCACACCAGTGTGATGGGAAACTGAGAGGAAGAAAAGAGGTTTCATAGATGGCATCTGGTTGCTACTACATTAAGAAATGCATCCTGGTGTACTGATAAATGGTACTCCATCACAAGCAGGGGATGATGATGAATGCCCCATTAACATCAGATAATCTGTATGCTGGTTTGTTTTCGTAGGGGGTTGCTGAAGTGTGGTAGAAGGTCAAGGTTTTTATTCAAGGGGTTAAGAAGATATCCTCAGGCTAATGCAATTGACTGGGAAATACCAAGTGGTAAGAGGAGTTAATTTCACTATTGATGTTTGGTTTAAAAATAATTTATTTCCAAAGTAAAGGTTTGACGTGAGGTTTTGAACTATGGGAAAATGTGATCGAAAGCCAAAAGGGTGAAAAGATGTCCACAATCCAGATGTCAACTGCAAAAAGTCACATTTGTGACATCTTTTTTTTTTTATAGATAAGGACTGGCCATCTTCAATCAGCCTATCAAAACATAACCAGTGGAGTTGAAGAGAATGTACAAAAAACATATAATCTCAGGCTTTCCTCAGTTCGTGTTGACGAATTCTCCTCTGAGAAAGTTCTGCTTTCTGTGCTTTAGTAAAAAGTTGAACCTGTCAGTACATGCATGATGACCATTGTACATGAAGTTTCTTGTAGCAATAGACCATTTTAGTCAGTTGCACTGGCAAGAAATCCTTCTATGTCAATTTGCTTTTGCTTTTCATAGTCAGTGGTGGAAAGGGCTTCAAATCAAGTGACAAGAAATCAAGTCAAACGGAATAACAGCAAAAGACTTTGTGCATCGAAGGAAGTGAAAATGACTGAATGGTTATTACTAAGGGATTTGGTTGATGCAGACAGAACGCCTCCTGTCTAGAATGTCCTCTTTGATTGTAAACTTTTATTGTAGACTAAACTATGAAGCAATACCTTCTATGTACATTTATTCTTAAACCATTCCCCTTTCATCAGACACAGACAACCAGTGTTATTAATATTCCTGTGTCTTATATTGTCTTAAGTCTTATAGTTTTAAGATTTCTTTTATATTATGCTCTAACACTACCAAATATGTGCACGTGATCTTCATACTTATAAGTAAATTTGGTGGTGAAAGTCGGGACTGTGTTTTGAAAAAATAAAAAAAATATTGCTAACTTGCTAAACGAGTACAGATTTACAGCCAGCTTTTTATACTACCAATTAACTCTGGGTTAGAATTTTATGGGCATCTTTTCTCATGTATGTTTTGATCAAAACATCATAACTTTGGGTCAAAACATGACTCAAACCTAAAATAATGATTTGAGTCATGTTTTTTTTTTTTTTTTTTTTCCTAAATCCCTTTATGGTAATAAAGATGTGATGATTTTTCAGCAAAAATCTCTTTTGGCAAAAAAAATTATTTACATCTTTATTTAAAGAAAGTTGTCAGTGAAATACTTAAATTAAACTACACTTTTTTTCTAAATGCAGAAGCTACATGTAGTGAAAATCTAAAAAATTACATGGTTAAAGCCCTTCACCTCTGACCTTAACCTCTGAGTCAAGGTCAGAGATCTAACTCACCTTAAGTCCAAATGAACATCACCTGCTATTAAACTATCAAGGTGTCAATACTCTAATGTACATTAGATACTACAATCTATCTAATGCGCTCCAATGCAGTTCACCTGCTAAAATAAAACTCACCTGCACTCTAAAATCCATTCCTTTTTATATTGCATGCTCTGTTCAATAATGGCTTAGTAAAGTGCAAGTGGAGCAAGAAGAAAATGGTCCAATGTGTTTTTTTTTTTCTTTTCTCCTGTCTTCATATTGGAAGTTTAGTTTGAAGTTTGGATTTCAAACAACAAAACACTTAAGTGGAGCTAAAATTAATTTGCAATTATTTATTTGGTATTTAGCTGTGCTCTTCTGTGGATAAATAGAGCACAGCTGTTTTCAGTTTAACTTCACAGGGTTTACCTCAGAGTCCCACAACAAACACAGCAAAGACCATTTATAGACAGAGAGACAGATAAACAGAGCATTGTCAGTTGTGTAAAAATTCTGTCAAAATAATTTGATTTCTGTCTTAAATCTGATGTCACAAGTCTGTGACATCCTCAGCTTTGTATAACTCAGGGTAGGCGATCATTTGATCACTCCAAAGTTAAGGTCACCTATTGTTTTCCTGTTAGCTGTGACTATTGCAAAAGAGGTCCTTCCATAAGAGACCTCTGCTTTCCTTTGAGATGTGTCTCTCTCAATGCAATCAATAATCCAATCTCAGTCCTTTTGGGGAGAGAATGTATAAGTGCTGGTCTGTCTGTGTGTGTGTGTATGTGTGTGTGTGTGTGTGTGTGGTGAAGGGAGGGGGGTGAGAGAGTGTGAAACTATACACCGATGAAGGACACAACCAATTGGGGGAAATGCTCCTGTCTGACCTCCAGCAGGCATCATTTTCCACCTTCTCTGTCTGCAGGCTCTGTCGGTCAAGCTTACATGTCTCCATGTTGCCCCGTCTGATCTTTGTCTTCCCCCAACTTTGCTTTCATCTTTTTACCTGTCTTCATGCATCAGTATGTCAATCTGTCCATCTCTGGGCCACAGTCAATAATAAACTGGTGAGCTCTTCAGAAAGTTCTTCACATTCTGTACTGATTACCGCCTGCGTATGTCATCCTGAGTGCATGTCAGTGTGATCGATGCAGTGTGTATTTCTGCATGAGTGTGTAATTTAACTGGCATGGTCCACCATAGCCACCCTGTGGCCCTCGGCGAGGTTTTATTTGGCAACCCGCCTCCTCTCCTTATCATTCCACCAATTTATGCCTCCACTCAATACTACCTTCGATTTATTTATTTATTTTTTAGAAATTTAATGTTGACCACAACACATATTGAAAATAATCTAATCAGTTAAAGGATATGCCCAGTTATTAGGTTCTGTTGGTGCAATTTCTGATGCATGGATAAATCTCTGCGAAGTAGAGGCAACAGGAGCAGCGCTTGATGCAGCGACACCACTCATTTCCTGCAAGGTGGAAGCTTCTAGTCGTGCTGGAGAACGCCCAGTGGGACATATTTCAATATCTCAATATTGCATCTGTAGAGAAAAAGAGAAGTATGATTCCAGAAATAAAAGTAAATACGCATAAGAAATGTCCTATTTGCTGCATACTGCAGATGAAAAATGCACATAATTTGTAGAACCGACTGAAGTTAAGTGAAATAAAGTGAAATGCATAATTCAACAAAGCAATACACTTCAAAAGCATATGGGGATGTAATGATGCTAGATTGAGAACAATGTGTACTATCTTGTTGTGAGCTCAAAGAATCGACTTGTTTTTGCTCGTTTAGTTCCTTTGTATTAAGTGATTTCACATTGAGCACGCTGCTGATACATTTAACAACCAGAGATGGAAAGAGTACAAAAATAACAAACTCAAGTAAAAGTAATTATTTGTCATAAAATTTAACTCTGATTGGTTGTTTTTAATGGGGAACCGTGTATTTATGCAGCTGACAAGTGCAGAACTGGAGTTGGAAGAGCTTAACTCTTTTGACAGATGATTTCTCATTCTATAGTTCACAATACAGTGATATATTTTATTCTTATATGTAATCAGATGTAAAAAAATAAATAAAATAAAATAAAACACTTAAAGTAACATACTGCAGCTGTAAGTGATTTACAAATTCTTCTCTAAATTTTCATGGATAAGTTGGAGAAATGTAACCATTTTCCCTACATTTGTAATGTTTGGGTATACATTGGTACTGGATTTGATATTAATGTGCACATTAATCCTCTAATTCCACAAATATGTAGACACATTTCCAAACCCTTGTATTCGAGGCAGATAAGTCAGAGCTCAGTAACCAGATGCTAAACATGAAGGTCCATGCGTAATCTGAAACACCAGTTACCGGATTAAAGGGGAGGGTGAATGAACATCATTGGTTTTCAGGATCTATTACTAGTGAAGTGTTATATAGTACTGTCTATGAATTATTGTTGATTTGGAAACCTGCATCAATTGTGCATATGCATTTAATCTAATTTATTTGCCCACATGCATTTGACCAAATATAACATGGCCACATTGGAGCTGACCAGCAAAATGTATAAATCATAGGAGACTCGAATTACACCAGGCACCTGTGTTACTTTTTCTGAACCTTTGTTTTATGTCTGGCTCACTCTCGGTGGCTGAGCTCATAGATAGTTTTGAAAAACCTTCTAATTAATGGAGTCATTACCTTCTAATCTAGTGATGCCCTTTCCTTTGTGTTGTCCTCAGCCTCCAGATGGAAGCTTAGTGAATTTCATCTGCAGTGAGGAATTACATCCCTTGAAATAAGACCCTGAAATGACCCTCAAGTTTGCCAGCTGGGACAATAATATGCACAGGAAAGCAGATGCTGCATCAGTAATAGGACTGAAAGAAAGAGATTTTGAGGGTTTTAACTGGCAAAAGAAGTAAAAGAATATTTTGGAAAAAATAGGATAGTTCTCAACTGAGTTAAAGGAAAACAAACAAACAAACAAAAAAAAAACAGGATTAGAAAAGAGTTTTTAAAAAGCTGGTGCCTGATTTATATTTCTCAAACAACAACAACAAAAACTAGATCAGTTGCACATACACTGATATCGACATTGAAACACATTCTAAAGACACTGAAATTTGTAAAATAATTTACCATCACCATCAATTATTTTCTTTAATTTTAAAATCACTGCAGAACAAAATAGAAAGAGAAAATATAGAGATTGATCAATCAGTTAGTCAGCGATCAAAATTGAACAATTTCCCTGACTGGGTCTAAAAGCCATGGACCACTTATTTTCTAAATCTTGTCTAACAAACAGAAGATAGACAAAAACTGTAGAGCTAACCATTCACTCTATGTGTTGAATTTGCATTAATCAAACCCCCCAAAAAACTAACCTGTGTGTCCATCCATCCATCCATTTTCTTTACACCCTTGTCCCTCAGTGGGGTCGGGAGGGTTGCTGGTGCCTATCTCCAGCTATCGTTCCGGGCGAGAGGCGTGGTACACCCTGGACAGGTCGCCAGTCTGTCACAGGGCAACACAGAGACAAACAACCATGAACACACACACTCACACCTAGGGGCAATTTGGAGAGGCCAGTTAACCTGACATGTTTTTGGACCTTGGGAGGAAACCGGAGTACCTGGAGAAAACCCACACATGCACAGGGAGAACATAACCTGTGTGTCAAAAAACTCAAATAAGCATCGTCAAGGACAATGATTTAAAAATATATGATTATTTTTTTTTCACAATATGGACAAATTTGCTACTTAATGATACATTTGTACTTCCAAGTTAAATGACACCAACTCAGAAGCTTTATTGGAAGTTGTGTATGGATGGATATTTGTATGAATCTGGCAAGGCAGTTAATACATCAAAAATGAAGAATCATGAATAAATCCTGCAAAGCTCAGTGATTCCTAATCCGTATGACCATGACCTCAGAGAGAGTCATTACTGTTCAATTAGTTGACCACTTGATGGCATTTTGGCTTACTCCATCACCGGGGCCATTTAGTTCTCATTTTGTTCTTCTTCATCGCATGATTTTAATCAAACCATTGTGACCTTTAATACTGGTCTTCCCTACATCATGTCTTGTAGAGGAGGGTGGAGCTGTATCAATCAAATTGAATAATCTTATAGTTTCTTTCTGGTTCATTTAGAAATTAGAAACAAAGACATGGAAAGTCAAGCTTGGTATGTCCATTAAGACAAACCTAATTCACTTTAAACAGGATTTATGAATGAATAGACATCTTTATTGGGTTTAATTTTGGCTTTTTGTTTAAAATCCGGCTTACAAAAAAAAACTAAGTTCCTTACAGAAAACACTGAAAGGGAAAATCAACAAAGCAAGAAAACTGAATTAACATATTTTAGGAAATGTTTATTGATACTTTTTTGCATGCTTGTGTGTATTTGTGACTTTTTTTTATCCATCTGGAAAGGTTTACATTGATAGTTTTTGGATGTTTGTTTGTATTTCTCTGTGGTTCTTCCCATCTGTTATTGGGGCTAATTGTGCAGCTTGTTCAGCCCACCCTCTCTTTAGCCATGCTGTGAACTGTGTGGCTACAAGTCCCAGAAGACTAACAGCCTGATTAATAGTTCCTAACTGTCTGTGTGACAGTTGTAATGGTCTCTTCCTTAGAGAGAATTAAGGAAGGAAGGAATAAATGGAGGGTGAGAAATTGAGAAAAAGAGGTGCTTTCTGTGGTTCTGTTTGTCTCCAAGTGTGTGTATGGTCAGGGGAGGAAGGCAAGGACAGCGGCCATGATTCATTTTGAAGCATTAACAATGAGTGCAAATCGTCAACAACACTACTTCTTACTGTGTAAGACAGTGTTTCATGTTTTTCCGCTGAGGTTTATTTTCATTCCTAAACTCCACAAATCTGCCACAGTCACTGAAGGAAGTCGCATAGAAAGAGGCAAAAACTCTTGTTTCTGGTGAGTGTGAAGACATTTGTGAAATTTAATGTTATCCATTGGAACTCCATTGAGTAAATGGAGTAAATATTTTTAATTTAAACCTTTATAGTCAAATTGAACGTGGGTAATGTGATTTTGGATTTTATTTTTGTACTTTTGACTCATTTTGTAATTAAAGATTTTTCCAAAGGAATACCGCATTGAAAGCCCCAAGTGACTTGTTTAGTTCAGCTGTGAACTTATTTGAATTAATGATTTAAATTGAATTGTTTATTATTATTCTGGCAGTTTACAGGTCATGTTTTTTTTTTCTATCTTCAAATGAAAACTGAACAGAACAGAAATGAACCGATGGCGAGATGGTACGACCTTTTACTTTTTATTCTCTTCCCTTTTGATTTATTCCGGATTGGATTATAGTCTTGGGAGGACATGGCTGAACTTTCAGAAACAAAGAGAACCACAAGGAACTTTGGAAACAAATAAAACCATAAAGAACTCTGAAACAGATTTGAACAGACTTTTTGAACTAGACTCTGGCGCTGCACATAAGGTACTCTGAAAATTTATTATTTTGAATTTTTGAAATGCAAAGCGAGGGCTCTGAATATTTATGAAAGAGAGAAATAAATCATTTTTTCTTTAAATTTTTATTTATTCACAACACATTCCATTTTTTCCCATCTGAATGGTTTATTGGTCATTATTCACTTCAGTCAGGCTCCATAAAGAACTGTTCTTCTGCGTTCCAGTCATTTGTGTTCATTTAGCGTTGCGTTTCCCATTTTGCAAACATTCCTGAGAAAGTAGGTAGTGTAAGACGATTAAAAAAGAAAATCCTCATTGTGAATCAGAGTATACTGAAATTGTCATGTTCAAGAAATCATATTAAGCTGATTTTGGCTTTTGACATTGTTACGACCAGTCTAGGGGGAGCCAGGTCGCAACATGAAGGATCCATCCTCCTCTGATCTCAGCAACCGACACACACAAAATTGATCAGTTGATAATTATTTATTTTAAAAAGATGTATTTGATAAAGATGTTCCCACTGGAGTACTTGACTTCAGAGTGAGCTATCGCCGAAAACAACAAACAAAAGAAAACTACCTAAATAGTAACAGAAACTTACCTAATCGAAAGCAAATAAACCAAAAGACAAAAACTTACCTTCCTAACTAAGAAAAACATGAGAAAACTAAGGAAACATAAACGGCAGCTCACTCCTACACTCCAGAACTCCAACACAGACAGACAAACAAAGGAAAGGGGTGTGGCCGGTGGAGATAAGTCGAGGATGGAACACAGGAAGTCCGCTTCAGCAGCCTTTATATCCGTCACCTCCGGAAAGCAGCCAATAGGACATCTCCGTCGTCTTCTTTGAACCAATCAGGGACGGGCACCTGCACACTCATTTAATAATTGACTTTACGCCGTCAGTCGTAACAGACATGGACAAACTTTATCGTTAACGGATGGACAACAATACTCAGTGATGTAGTAGTGTCTAAACATTGTTCAGTTTGTACTAGATAGCCTAATGTATGCAAGGAAAAGACCACAATAAGAATAAAGTAGATTTTGATGATCGTGAGTTTGATGTTTTATGTTCAGTACAGGAAACAGAATGCATTATTTTAAATACAGGAAAAAAAAATATTGAATGTATCATTAGTGAAGATAAAAGCTAAAACACATTTGAGGTTTCTATTCTGTGTGATTAAAGGTAGTGTTTTAGAGCAAAAAATCACAAAGTTTTAACAGAAATAAGGGCTTGAAAAGATCAGTCTGTGTTAATAATGTGTATGATAATGTTTTAATTATAATTTATTAAATATTACTATAAGATTTTGTGTGCATCAAAAAATAAATACCTGCTTGACTTTGAAATGAATTGTATTCACATCTATTTTGATACTGAAAGAGATTAATAAAATATTATATGGGTGTTGACAGGATGTAATATGTGTTTTTTGTTGTATTTAACTCAAAGACTTCTTCACGCGCTGATATGCTATATTTTCATACAAAATTAACATTTGAATAGGCTATATGTATGTTTTACCTTGACTTTGTATGCATGCATATGTTCAGGATTTTATATCCATCACAAAACAATAGAGCTTTAGCTTAGTGTTTTTAGGATTGCATTTGTACTGGTCTAGGATGCCATGTCCAAGCACCAAGCAAATAGGATTTTCTGGCATCTTTCACAGATTTTTCTTTTATTTATTTTTTTCCGTGTGTGTGTGTGTGTGTGGAAAGAGAGAGAGAGAGAGAGAGAGAGAGAGAGAGAGAGAGAGAGAGAGAGAGAGACTCAATATTGTGAGGTTTAGATTCCCACTGTGGTCATCCAGATTGCCAGTTACCACAGCCTTTTGTACAACACAATAGATAAATCCTGTTTCCAGGCACAAATGCACTTCCACACTCACACACATACACAAGAGCCATCTCCAAGCCAAGTAATGTGGGCTAGAGGGTTCATCTTAACCATGGTGAACTCTAGTTTGTCTAAAACAAACAAAGGCCGTGTAGGAACAAGGCTTTAACCAGCATGATCAGACTTAAATATTCCATTGGTGTAGCAGCAAGGATTTTATCTCTTGCCCTCGTTGAATGTGAAAGGAAGAGGATTTTCTCTTCAGTTTTATATGTTGGAAGTAACATTAAATAATGTGAAATTAGTGGCAGTAAGACGCTGTTATAAAAAAAAGTCACAGCATCCAAAAACACTAACAGTTATTCATTTTTTTTCTACTCAAAATAAACAATTTTCTCAGTATGGCGAAAAATGCACACAATGTTCCTCAAAATCAGTGTCTTGCAGCATCCTTAGCTTATTTAAAAATTCTGACTAATTTATTTTTAAGTCCAAAGCTCCACATATCAGAAAAAAAGGCAATTAGCAGGCTCTGCTGTTGTTGCAGCAAACAAAGACCCTCCTCATTTTAATTTAATGAGGCAAGTATGGTGCAATTTGAGAATCTCTGTTGGAATTTAATAATGGCTTCCACTCGCTTCTCCTCTGCAGAACAATCTTCAGAGTGGTGTTGTCATAGTGTTGGGTAGCGTTCAAGGTTATTATGGGAAAACAGCTCCAGATAGACTCATTAAGAGGTGTCCACACAGGGTAATATATTATATTCATGAAAATCCAACAAACAGAGGAAGTTGGGTCAAAAATTCACAGAAACAATGAAAGTTATGTTCTATAGGGAGCAACTCATTGTATGTTGTTTTTTTTTTTTCTTCATAGAGCTTTATGACAGTGACATGTTTTGAATTGAAAGAAAAAGAAATGACTAAACGGTAAAACAAAAACATGTCTATGACATCAGTTGTTTCTGACCTAAAGTTAATGATTTGGTATCTTGGTGCCCTGATTTATTTTTTAAATTACTTTCAACCTTTTTCTAAGACCTTGTTAAACTGTTGGGATGAGGTGGTGGAAACAAAAGGGGCTGAGAAAATCAGTCAGATCTGAAGAAGCTCTCCAGATAAAGACTCATCTGCCACTTTGGAACAATGGTCATAAACCTTGACCATTAGCTCAGGTCTAGTTTTGAGGTAGACAAAGAAAAGTCGAGCTCTGTGTCTATATGGCAACGGGTTGAATGTGTACGAGGGGGAAAAAAAACAATAGTGAGGGAGAGGGAATGAGAGGGCAAAGTTATAAATACCCAGCTTGATTTTAGGGCATTTTTCAAAGTCTGCTTCATTTACAAATTGTTATAGACAGATCGCAACATTACAGCATCAAGATTGGCGAAGACAATGATGATCATTACAGCAGACAATCAGCAACTCTTCATCTAGTAGGATTAAACAAACGTATAAAAGTGGATGACGACTAAATCGTCTTATACCTTATCAGACAGACCTTAAAGGAAATTTTTACTTGTGAAGCGAATGGGCTAATTCAAATCCGAGACAATGTCCAGGTCCGGCAAAGTGATGATTTAAAAAATCATGGCTAAAGCTTGAGACGGAAGCTTGGCTGGACACTCCAGGCCAAAGGAAGAACTTTGGGTAAATAGACAGTGCATTATACAAGCAAGCGCTTAGGCACGTCCGAATGGCTGCTATGAGATTTCTCAAACATGCATGAAAGAATTAAAGCAAGATGATATAAAACTAAAAAAAAGTACATTTTACCTCATTGCCCCACTTAGGAAAGGGGGGTATGAGATAATTAACCTTAACTATCTTTGCCTTCCACATCTGACATATTGGTTCTAAAGGGATTTCTCAACATAGTGTAAGTAAGTCAGTTGTTTTTATTGAAACGATGCAGGGCACCTTACTGATGTCATTGAGTTAAAAACAATATTTAATTTAAATATTTGTGAGTTTGTTCTAAACAAAAACCTTCATTTAAAATGTCGTTTCATTATGGCACCTATCCATGCACGCTCCCTAACTGAGTTGGATGGTTGGATGCCATTGTTAATTCCAGTCTTTGGGATCCTTGGTCAATCAATCCCATTTGGAAAATTAAAGATCTCTTGATCTTTCTTCACACAAAACAGGCAGACAGTTTGCATTCAGACTGAAAGGTACGGTTTTGTAACTATAATGGAGCATTAGATTGGGGTTAAGCGCTTGAATGGGGAGTGGTCCACTCAATAGCTATGGGCTCTGCATACTCAGCCACATTAGCATAATTACTGGACACCAGTGTAGAAGGCACTGAGCATTTCCCCATTCCAGCTCCCCTAATTCACTTCGACTGAGTTGGAAGAACTGGGGCTGAACTCTTTGAACAGCTCAAGGATCAAGAAACGATAAGAGATGCCCACAAAACCCAATGAAATGATTAGAAAGGTTGGGAGCCCTGCTTCTAGATGTCTGCAATGAAAGTACAAGTCTAAATCAGTTTAGAAGACAAAAGCAAGTAATAAAAGCAAATTATCAAGGTTAGCATGGAGAACAAGTATATCTGCTTTTTAATCTTATAAAAGAGAAAATATTCAAGTGCAATTGGAGTTTTTGCACATTTACACACAAGCCATGTCTTTTGGGTTTACAAAGAATGGTCAAAAGGGATCAATAGCCAGTAAGAAAGATATAATCTTAAAATGATTTAGAGATACCTTCTCTTATAAGAGAATGGGCAGACCTGCATGAGATGGTACAAAGGCAACAGTAGGTCAAATAACCACAACCATCGATCCATTTCTGAATGCACAACATGTCAAGCCTTGAAGTAGATGAGCTACAGCAGCAGAATGCCAGAGTTTATGAAAGAAAATTGAGGTGAAAATTTGCGTAGGAAATAACAGACTGGAAAGACATTTATATGAATGTTGTGTTGTCAATTCTGCAAGCTAGAAATGGAAATTTGCGATGCAATAAATCTTTAATATGTTTGTGCTGCAGGGCTATCAGCCTTTTTGATTCATAGAGCTATTCTACTAGCCATCACAAGTACAGCATGTGATCACTTAGTGTGGCAGGAATACAAGTTAAAGAATGACTTGCTTGTTTCTACGTGCAGGCAAGTGAAGCACAGTGATAACAGAAAGGCTGAGTAAACAGGGTAGTCCAAAAAAACCTGATTTATGACAGGAAATAGAGAGATTACAGATTACATCAACAAACTCTGTCTATTCTGTTTTCAACTGCTAGGCAGAAAGGCATAGTCTTATATGAACCAAGAAAACAAAACAAATCTGGAAGTACTGCTATGAGAGCGGCAGTGGGCCAAATATAGCTCCATGTGTAATGAGAAATTTGAGGAGAGAAAATTTGTGTGAAGCTAGGAAGGAAATCAGAAGGAAATTCTGATTGCAGTTTGACTCTCCCTCTGTCTGTATTTTTAGAAATAATTTTGTGGTTTGTCTGTTCATAATATCCATGAGGGATTTTAGAAAATGTGGAACTACACTCATGCCATAGAAAGAGTCCTTTCTCCAAACTGGAAAGGTTAAGACTCAAACTGTACAGGAAGTCTGCTAAAAGGGCAACAGCAACGCTGAAGGTGCTGCAGGAATCTGTGACAAGTGCAGGTGGTCTCGCACATGTGACATCAGTCTGCAGTGTTTTCTATTTGTCTGGAATAAGGACTACGACTGCAAGAAAGTATTTTCTTATCTTCCAAAGAAAATAACCTGACCAGGCTGAAATTTCCCTCATGAGGCAAAATTTAAACTTTAGGGATCTAATTTTAAATGGCAACACAATGGCAAAAACAACACTGCGCATGGCCAAATGACATCATCCCCACAGTGAAATTTGTGGGGATGATGTATTATATTGGGGTATTCTATCCCCTTAAACCTCAAAGCACCACATCACGATTTGGGGTCGCTCTTAAGACGGAACTGAAGTTTCAAATGCAAAGCTCTTTTCAGCCATTAAATTTCCTCTACAAAGCTGAATATGAAGAAGAGTTTCATTTTCATTGTGGTGAATCTAAGCATGCATCCAAAACAGTCATTTTATGAGAGAAAAATTTAAGTTTTCCAATGACCCAGGCAGAGTTCAGAAATAACTGAGAGAAAATCTGCCAGGTTACCTAAAGAGTTCTCACAATCTTATATCAATTTTGGGATGCAAGTGGGTAAATATAACCATGTCAGAATCTGAAATGCCTACAGACTCCTACCAAAGAACACAAAATGCTGAAACAAAGACAAAAGGTGCTTTCACTAAATATTCATTCATGGATGCATGCACTTGTGCAACCATGTGCAATATATTTTTCTTGTTCTCATGATTTTCTTCTTAAATAATTGGTTTTCATTTGAATTGGGCTGGATTGATGTTGCATTACTTGTGAAAAAGTGTTAGAATTAGTTACCATTGTCCGATTACCTCACAAAAAATTGAACTGGCATTTTAGCCAGGTCGTTTTAGCAGTGGCGTGTAAACTTAAGAGCGACTGTATGAAGAAAAAGAACGATAAAAATGTCTTCATTTTTTATACTGAGCACGTTCATTCGGTGGACCAGTTTATGCTAAGGCTCTTGTGATCATGGGCCTTCTTTGATGATGAATAATGGAAGGTTAGCTGTGAAGTGGGATTGGTTTAACACCTCACCATGGTGCCCCATTTTTGCAGAGCATCTGCCTGAATGAGCCCCATACCCAGGGCCAGTGCCCTCTACACAACTCCTGTGAGGGTTCCCTGAACTCAGACAAGTGCTACCCCTCCCACCTTGTGCATTTGCTCCACTCCCTTTGCCTCGGATCCCTATTCACAGTGTTTACATGCCACCAGGCCTATTCAAACCCCAGTCGGCAGGTCTTCCAGAGCCTTACAGAACCACTGAACTCTCTCTAACCTGCTAATCAGACCTCTCCTCCCTGCCAGCCCCCCAAACATAAAGCCCCATCTTGACCACCATTTTGTAGGTCAGCCACTGTGGGCTTTGTGCGGGCCTTACCACCAAAGCAAGATCCACCTTCTATTGATGCATCCAGAGCAGATCCCTGAACCTCCCAGACACCCCTGCCACCCCCACAGACCAAGGCTTCTGAAAGCATTCCGTTTATTAAGCTGTCACTGCACATCTAAATCTGTTCCCTGTTGCAATGATTCAGGCCTTTCTAGAGTAAATGAGGGAAAGCTTTGTGTGGCACCAAGGTATTCAGGGAGCTATTAAAAAAAATCACACACACTAAAACTAATACACACACACCGGTCAAATGAGATGCAAATCCGACAATTCACTTGGCACTAAGAGCATACTTTTCTTTGTGTGTGTGTGTGTGTGCAAGTTGTGTGCGCTTGTGTGCATGCATTTCTTGGTATGTGTTTGTGTGTGTCTAATTCCTATTGCATGGTCTTAATCGGTCCTGGCATAGAGGTGGCTGTACAGTTGAACAACCATAACACAGTTGTTGGTATAAGGGCATTGTGTGACAGTGGCAGGGAGAAAAAATACTTAAGGAGCCTGGACAATATCTTTGGGAAAGCAAGCTACAGTGAAGGGAGGCAAGCAGAAAGACACCTGCAGTGTAGGGGCTGTGCAACGCACGTTGATGTAGAAGTGTAAATGAAGACGGGTTCAGAAAGGGTAGAGGCTGAGCAAACTTCCAGCTTCATTATTCTCATTAAAGAGTCAACATGTGTAAATTAGATTTGCATGACTCCATTGTTATTCAAGTTTCAAATGGATTTGACCTTTGAATTTTAAGACTATCCCAAGCCCTTCATTTTACGTGGAAGTGTTTTTATCTGAGGTTAAACACAAAAGCTTTCCCTCATTTACATGGTTTAGTTTAACATTTTGTTCTTTCTTTTGATAATCAGTTTAGCAAAGTCCTGTTTGCCGTACTTGCCATTTATGAATGTCTACCGTGGAAAAGAGTGTAGTACTAAATATCAACAATTTGTAACATTTTTAAGACTTCCAAAAATGATACACCCATGTTCCCACTGTTTTGCATTTCTTAAAAGGTTATTTTGAGTCAAACTATGTTGTTTTTTAATAAAAATCCTGGGGTAGCCAAGGTATTTTATAGCTCACTTATGTACTTTACAAACTGATTAAAAAAAATCAGCTTGGGCTTTGGTAAACAATCTATTATATAAATGAGCTTACACTCTTTATGCCACTGATATATTCTGTGCAGCTTGGATGTTTCTCTAAGATAACAGATGCAGCCACATGCATCTTTTGGAGCAAAACCATGTTTTTGAGATGAAAAACAAATGTTTTCCAGTATTTGGATAGACTGCTACTGCTAATTTGCTGTGCTCTCTGTTTGCAATAAACCAAATGAAAATATATGTCAATCAAGTTTAAATATTTGCTTATTATCCCCAGTTATATTGCTACAATGAGCAGCATTATTACTTGTCATTGCTTGTGTGTTTTCCAAAACTATCTGGAAAATATGTGAACCAGTTTGTTGCTTACACAGAAGAAATTTAAAACTCTTCAAAATATTAAAATTCAGACTCAAGGTAAAAAAAAAAAATCAAAACAAAATTTCACAAAAAAAAAAAAATCATCAACAGGAAATAACATGGGCTAAAAAGAAAACTAAAGTGACAAGCTGAATAAGTTATTAGGCTCATAATGCTACCTGAAACACTGACCTTGTCAGAACATGATATTTCACGCTTTTATGCAGTCAGTTCTTTTGAAATGAAGAGAACAGAAATCAACTGAATAAAACATTTTAAGAATGCAAATTACAGACAGTTTTTGCTGCTTTTGATATTTCAAAAATGATATACGTATTTTACTGATTCATAACTAAACCCAAAGTGAGATGTTTGGTAAGTCATAATTTTGTTTCCGTTCGTAACTTTAATTACCATAGCCAATCATCAGTCAGTGAGTGAAAGGTATTGAATTTAGACAAGAATGGAAAATACATAAAATATAATCCTTCTTTAATTAAAAATAAACTTTGTTTTCTGCAGTTTTCAGTACCACATATTCAGATTTTATAAAAAAAAAAAAAAAAAAAAAAAAAGACATGACATGTTTCTTTAGATGCAATTTAGCAAAATATCTTGTGCAGAAGAGCACATGCATGGGTGAAATGGCAATTGTCATTTGGTAGTGGAATTATGACCAAGCAAATATAATTTTGCTTTTTCCGCCACTTGTGGTGACCACCCAGATTCAGAGAAAGACAATGGCTGCCTTGCAGGCATTACAGGTAATGGGAAAAAAATTAAGGGGAAATGAAAAACCCATCCACTATATACTTTACCTTCCCAAAAGGATAACAATGCTCTCATATGACTCTTTGAAGCAGATTGAGGCCTATGAGCTTAAGCAAGGTTTATTTTGAATCCAGGACAACTTCTTAAGCACCAACTTTTTCTGTGGACAAGATCGGCTATAAGAAAACATTTCGGTCTTGAGCCTTTTAGTATTATTAATAGACAGACATGTATAAGTGGAGAAACATGATCCTGTTAACAAGTGCTGCAGTTTTGTTATTATTTCATACTGAATTCATCTTATGGAAATTGGAGCCAAGCGTACGGTAAACGTTTCCCATGGTGTGGCTCTGTTAAATGGGTTACACATGTATACTCCCAGCCACTGGCTGCCCTCTCACATTAGGAGACCCTTCCTCAATTAGTTTTCACTCGTCTCTCATCTGGTTGTCCATTTGCTGCACTTGCAGTTGGTCGTGGTTGGTACAAAGTTATATAAACAGCATTGATGCTCTTACTTAAAGTTGTCTATTTAGTTAGGTAATTTAAATTGGTACAGTTCTGCAAAAACTAGGCACGGTTATGTGTCGAAGTATTTGCTCTCCTGCACATTTCTTCTGTTTGGTCTTTTTTGTCATGTTTAAATGTTTCAAACAAATTAAACAAATTTCAATATAAGACCAATATAGCCTAAGTAAATAC
>NW_015112709.1:105039-120406 GCF_001443285.1 Poecilia latipinna | reverse complement strand
TGCACATTTCTATGTATGTCGTGTCATATGAATTGTTGAATTAGGTTCTTGTTTACTAGTCTCTTTTTTTGTGTTACCAAATTATCATTAACAATTTCTATCTAAAATAAGGGCATTTACCCTTTATTCTGTAATCAGTAGGAAAGGTGCAATGTTTGTGGAAGTTTTTCCATCGTATTCAGAGTGGCCATCCACAAGAAATATGTTTTCCACTGAGAATGTGCTGGCAATACTTACATAGAAAATGTCAAGTTTATTTAGAAGCTGCCATTAAAAACCACTGTACCTAATCTAATGTGCACCTAATGGTGTTCTCAGTTACAGTTTCACTTTAGGGTCAACTTCACACACATTCAAAAGTATATAAACCTTATTCCCATTTTAAGTCCGTAGGGCAAAACTGAAATTGCACAGTATTCAGGGAAACAATAACTGTAATAGCTGGTTGTTTGGCCTTTTAAAAGATCTATCGCTGCCATGAATCACAACAACAAGGCTAATGTAATAGAAGTGCAAAAGAAATAGGCAAATAACCCTGAGCTGCAAATACCAGACACATTAAAGTCTGGAGAACCTCCAGAGAAATCTTTCAATTACACAGAGTGAATACAAGCGTGCTTCAAGGGTGAGATTGACAAGTCAAAGAATGGGCTGTCAAAGAAGTAAACCACACTATAGATTTAATTAGACTAACACATCTGGGAGCTTATTGGTGCTTTAAGAAGGCTGTGTCGTAATAGACAGTCAGACAGCAAATCGATGCTTTGACCAGAAGAGCTGTGTTAAAAAAACTTTGACAAACAAGGTAAGGTAGGTAGACAAAGAGAAAGTCCAAGACTGTTGTTCTTTTAAATGAAAGCTGGTATTTGAAATCCTGAAATCACAGTACGATTTTCCAATCTGTGTTAGACAAACTGAACTGAGTAAGGCACACCTGCCATAAAATCACAAAGAGTGCACCAGGTTTTGAAAGTCAAGCTCCTGAATTTCTTTACTGGGAACACAGTTTGATTGTAACATTCATAGTTCATTCCTTTCTTAATAACTCAAACTTAAGTTTCAAGCATAAAAACCAGGTAGAAAATAAACTTTAATTCTTGAAAAACTCACAGCAGGAATTAAAAGGAACACCATTTGTCTGTGCAGTCATAAAACATGTTGTTTCTTATAATAAGCTTAGAACAGGCATCTCATACCAGGCTGGAGACGTTCACAAAAACCGGACCATTAAGAATCTGGACTCTTTTTTTTCTGGCCAAAACAGATCTGAGTCATTTAAAGTTTGCCATATGCTGACTCTAAGTCCTGCTTATCCCCACAGAGAGTTTCCTAAGCACACAGCCATATACACAGGAAGCTCCAGCAGTCAATCCAATCTTTCTTTCACTCCAAATGTCTTTACAGAAGGTGGAAAAAAAGGGCAACAATTAGATTGAAACAAAAATGTCTATAATGCTGCATATGAGACAGCAGGCCATTTTTAAAAATCATGTCTGCACAAAATGTTCTTACAGTGTTAGCCACTGAACTGAATAGACACAGCTGTCATAAAGCTACAAACAGTGCACCAGATTTTGAAAGTCCAGTTTCTAAATTTCTTGATTGGGACCACAGACTGATTGTGGCATTTGTAGTTCATTCCTTTCTCCCAAAACAACTCTTTCATGGTACCCAGGCTTCAAACCAAACTGAAGGCGAACTTCATGGTTGACTGTTACTCTTAAAATGTTAGCAGCAATGGGAGCTTACGTTAAAATCTTTTGCTGCGACCCAACCCACAGCATATGAAATTACGATTTTGGTTAGCATTCTCATGCAACAGGAAAATCAGTTGGAGAAAATTTGAGTGAATGACTGTTGAAGTGTAACCATAAATTGTTATTAAGATTACTTATATCTTATGCTCCAGTTAATTAAGATTGCCAACTGTCAACTTTATGAAATTACTGTATCTAACCACCCCAGATCCGACAAGATCTTGCCAGGACTCTATGCCTCTTGCCTTTAAGCCAATCTGCTCGCTGCCCTGTCAGGTCCTATAACATCCACCCTGTGAAAGAGCATTCTGTCAGTGCTCTCTGTGGCACTTTTTGCCAGACATGTGGTTCTCATTTTGCAGATTAACATAAAAGAGGGAGTGTAACAGTTCTCGCATTCAAAATCCTGCCTTAGGCAGGAGGAGGAGAGGCCACAGCTGGATTACCTCATTTAGGATCCTTTAGAACAGTGTTTACCTTGCAAAGTGTGCATCCCAATGAGTTATAGCAGTGACAGAGAACATAACAGACTCTGTGGAATTATCAAATAATCTTCTCGTGAACAGGATTTACTCGGCACTTGGAAAAGAACAAAGTCATTCGATACAACTGGATAACTTATTATTTAAAGCTCTCAGAATACTGAATCCACATAAGGTGAATTTGAAAAAAAATAGAACATGAGTCAGTGCAGTCAAGATTTATCAATGTTCTTGAAGGAAGAGGTAAATAGAACCATATATTTTGTTCAAATTTAGTGCATGTACAAAAAAAATAATTCATTGAGCCTGAGTCAAACTTGTTATGCAGTGATTTTTATCAGCCAATGGAAATTGTTTATCTTTGGCAAAAATACTTTTTTAGATTCTTCTAAGGTTGCAATGGCATGAGAAAAAAAATGCTCATGTTGCTTTGCTGGAACAACCCCTGGGAAATATTTTTCCAACAATTTTCTGTTGAATGAAGAAATAAGAAATGGCTGTTTTCCTTGATAAAAACAGACAGGTCCTGTTTCCACCTCATTACATTAAATGATCAGAAAATGTTGTTTTTCTGCAAGCATCAGGAGTGGTATCTTCTGTTAAATTTCAGCATTCATCAAAAACGTTTTATATTTAAAATGTTTATAACTGATGTTTTTCATTGAAAAACAAGATGTTATAACCACGGTTGAGAGCCATTTTCCTGCACTTTCCCTCTATACAGCCCCGCTGACCCTTGCAAGGAGCTACTAGCTAAGTACATGTTCATGTCTATACATATCTAATGTGTAGCTGTGCAAATGATTTAAAATAAAAGAGACATTTCCGCATTCAAGGTCGGCCAAGTAACTACAGAACTTTGACCAGGACAGGATTTTGGATACAGCAAAGCATTCAGCTATGAAAATATATTGCTTTCTTTTGCGTCCCTGGAGACCACAAAGACAAACTAGGCCTGAGCTGCCGGTACTGGTTTTTGGTACTTTGTTTTAGAAGTCAGGTTACAACGTCTACATGCCATATACCTACTACAGTTTCTTTTTTTCAACCTTCTTTTACATTGGACACAGGATTTTTGAGTTATACGGCAAATAAGTTTTATCAATCAGTACTCGCACGTTGCTTGTGCCCTGTAGTTCTCAACTTCTGGTCTGAATGTCTGAGTGTGTGTGTGTGCTTCTGATTGCAATTGGACGAATGACTCACTCAGATTTGAATTCAGACAGGATGTGTTTACAAAGTCAGAAAATTAACACTTACAAAAGAAAATTTAATTCAATTGATTTATAAAGTCCCAATACAGATTTATTTAAAATTAATCCAGTATTTACTAGTGCGGTCATATAATCAGATTTAGATCTACCTACCTACAACCAGTCCATTTAAACCTGCAATCATAGAGCAGTAACACTCTTTAACAAAGTGACAAGATGTTCAGTAATTTCTTTTTTCAGTCCCTCACTGCTGCACCTGTGTATGATATGTTTTCCACTAACACAGAGTATATGGTAAAATCAGAAACCAATATAACAGGAGCTTAAAAAAATCTTGTTCTCGCTGTAAACCTTTAACTCCCAATGCCCCCTGACCTTATATACTGACGAAGATTAAAAGGCCACATATAAAGGAGCGGGTGGTCAGACAAAAATTAATAAAATTCTACGCATTTTGAATGAATTATAATGTGGCAGGTAATGAATCCCCACCTTCAGTATTTCATTACTCAGTGCAGTCATGTTATTAAGCTCTAAATATAGCCTTATTATAAATTCAATTTCTATCCACTGGATTCAGGAAAAAGAAATGTCCCTCTTTGAACATCAGGTGTGTATTTCACTTTACTGTTCACATATGAGAGCTGAGCCCATTTCTTCCCTTTTCTCATCCGTACTACGCCTGCTTGAGTTATAGCCACTTCTAACATCTACCGGCAGGACAAAGGAGCCTTTGCAATGAGAATTTGAAATAGATGAGAGAGTCAGTGAGAAGCCTTAACAAGAACGGTTCAATTACTTTGGTGATCGGTCTCAGAAAACGTTTCCTAATGATACTTACAGCCCCATCAGACCTCTTGGGGGATTTAGAAAATATATATTATGAAAGAATCTCCACCTCAGCACTGCATTTCTAAACCCAGCAGATCTGTACAGGGTGGCACATTTTTAAAACTTCCACTAATTTTGAGAGACCTCGCTTAATCTTAATTGTTAATCCCATCTAAGGTGACTTTTTTTTCTTTTCTTTTTTTTTTTACCCGAATCCTATCATGCACGGTAGATCTGTAATTAGAATGATGCATAATGAACTTGACCCCCAGGGTGGGCAGATGATGTCCTAATCAGGGTCGATGAGCTAATCTATTTCGACAGAGGAGTCAAAGGTCATAGATGAAGCTACAATTCTAGACAGACCTAATGAATAACAATAGGTGGATTAACTGAAAGCCAATCTCTTATAGAAAAGACATTTTCCAATGATGTCCTACAGATTTGCATGGTAAGAAAGAGAGTAGTTATTTTCTTCAGATTGGAAAGAAATGTTATTCGGGACATATTTGTCACTAATTGCTCCAAAAGCTTTTCTTATTAACTTAATCTTCATTATTAACAATCTAAAATGTAAAAAGTTTTTTTAAGTTTTTTGCTAATATTTTTTTACTTCTCTCTGGTTATGATGTACAAGAATATGCATGTGATCAAAATCACATTGTTTTTAATGCAACTAAGCGGACATTTTGTCTTCTGAACTCCTGCAAACCAATTTGTTATGCACAACGGAAACAGTAAATTAAATCTTGTAATGAGTTTTATTTAGCGAGGTTTCATTAGTGTTAGTAAAGTGAAACTAGGATTAATATGTCCGATAACACATAAAGTGTCTGGCAATAATAGACATATCTTTTAAACTCTTTAGCTTATGTTACAACCACAAACATGAAAGTTGTTGTTGAAATTTTGTGTGATAGATCAACACAAAGTAGTGCAAATGACGGGGAAAATAAGTCAGTATTTTTGCAAAACCACCTCAACCTGCGTATATAGCACAAGTCCTGTGGGGTATGAGCTTTGAACAGTAGACTGAAATATTTGTTCTTTGGTTTGTTTTTTGATGCAGAAAAGCTCAAATTCAGATTGAACAGAAAACATTTCTGAAAACTATTTTCCAGCCTTTTCTACTGGGCCACTCTAATACATACTTTGATACAAACGATTCTATTGTAACTCTCGGTTCGTTTAGGGTTGCCGTCCTCCTATAATGTGTTCAAGTGTTTTTGCAGCCTCTAGCAGGTTTTCTTTCAGGATTCCCCTGTTAAGCTCCATCTATATTCCTATCAACACCACATTTTCATGTCCTTACTAAAGATAAACATCATAATGGCATTGTATTGCAAACACAATGTCTCAGCACTTGGATGGAGTGTATAGGGCAATGTGCAGCGCTTTATTAATACAGTGTTTTGCATGTAGACAAAAAGGTTTTTTGCTTTCATTTGATCTGAGCACCTTCTGCCACATATCTGCCATGTGTCCTGTTTAAAGACGATAAAGACCATATAATAGGACTGCTTGACTTAGCTGAGTTTCTGTGTCAATAAATTATCTCTTGGCTCCTCTAGAGTTATTATGAGCTTTCCAGCTGCTTCTTTGAATTGTGTTTTCTTTACTTGGCCTGTCAGTGTAGCTGACCACGTCTTGGGAAGCATTATAGTTGGATCAGATTTTTCCAATTTATTTTATTATTTGTCTGTTATAATCATCTATTTAATGTAATTGTTCAAATAAATCAATTTAAGACCAAAACCTCTTTCAAGAAAAGGGAACTGGCCAAGAGGTCAGTAACATAAACACATAGTTTAACAATCTTATTACTTATTTATTTTAAAAACAATTACACAGAGACGTTGTATCTGAGATGTTCCAAGCTTAGGAAATAATTTCGTAACCTAACCTTTCTTTAAATATCTTCATAACGGGAACACACCACTTGTCTGGTGTGTTTCTTGGTAAATGTGAAGCTGTTTCTTCACTAATTGTCTCTGACAAACCTCTGATGCCCTTACCAAACAGCTGTCGTTACATTTACTTAATTTACCAATTACATGTCTTGCAAAGGATTTTATTAAAAACTTATCTGAAAAGAAGGTTTTATAGAGGTGTACCCCACATTTCAAATGTTTAGTTGTAAAAATTGAAAATCGTTTATATTTTTCCATTCACATCACAGTTATGGTCTATTTTGTACTGGTTTGACTCATGAAGTGCCATAAATTACATTGAACTCAGTAGTGTGATGAACACAATTCAACCTTGAGGGTCTCCTATACAAGCCTCAACAAAGGTCATTGTGTCAGAGAACAAATTTCCAATGTTGACCCCTCCAGGGGCACGGAGGGCCTGCATGATGGAGATACCAGAAAAAAGGTGACATGCTAGAATTCAAAAGGAAATTCTGGTATATCTAGTATGTGTCTTTTTTTTTTCTTTCCTTTGCTTATGCACCTGAGCTAAAAACATGCATGAATCTACCGAGTCAATTTGTTTGCACACTTGGTGTAAGAAAGCAAGCCATTTCAGTATGCCAGTGTGTTTGCTTAGTCTGATGGCTTGTGTGTGCAGCATGGGTAATGATCGGTTCAGCACTGAAAGCTGTGCGGCTTGCCAGTAGCGCACTGAGTGTGTAGCAGATAATTGTGTTTGCATCTCTATCGCCACACGTACGGGAGGAAATCCTTGTGTACACGTTCCAGATATTACTTTTTGTTTACGCAGTGGTCTGGATAATACAGATAATTGTAGATAACAGGTTTGCTTATGAAGGCTGTCAGTATTGCTTCAGCCATCTTCTTATTTATTCAGTTTCAAATGCTAATATTTGTTTGTGGCTCCATGTTCAAACATCAAAACCCAGAAAACTAGATTTCTAATTAAAGTGATTTAAGTGCAAGGTAACTATTTCTTTAGCAGAGAAAGTCTACCAATTTAGACATCAAACCGGGACTGTGCAGCTTCTCCAGTTCTATTTCTTGATTGGTTTGGTGATTCTGGTCACAACACGTATCACTTTTTCTGCCATTGTTTGACAAAAGACTCTGCTTATGACATTGGGAAAGATAAATCTGGAATTTGGTGTGGATTTGGAAGTGGCCGATTGACGGTGGCCTGGTAATTCTTCCACCCAAGTGGGAGTTCCAGCTCATAAAGGGGAGGGTGTCCCTGTAGATATGTTTTTCATTTAAGCTTATCAGGAACCTCTTTGTACAGCTGTTGGTGTTTTTCTGGCACGCTTGACTTCGACCTTCATTTGCTCTAGTAGTCTAGTATAAAGTCAGTGCATGTTACAATGCCTGATTTTATTCCAAATGATTTACATAATTTTTTCATATTTTTAGTCCCCCTTTTTCTATTGAATTACATAAAAAGACTGAGGAGTTAGGCACAGGAAGCTGAACAATCTGGAGCTATATTTTGGTATATAGATGGAGACGTTTTCTCATAGCCACATGGCTGTAGTTCATTGATTAATTGTGTGACTGACTAATTAAGCATCTGTGTTGTCAATACCATCCCTACAGTAGTGACATGCTTCCCTAATGACAAGCCTTGGATCACGTGTTACCTGAAAGCACTCCTGAATATAAAATAAAGAGCCTCAGAGAGCAAGACAGGAAATTACTGGGGACAATACATAACATAAGTCAAGATTAGTAGCACAGTAGCAGCACATTAGCCTAAACTTTCACCATTATTTGTCAGTCAACTTTTCAGACTTCTTCAAAGTACACAGATGGCTAGATTTATTTAATTAGCCATCTTGGTGTGGGAACTTGGTAGCCAAAGTATGTTACTTTGGGGATTTATGTAGGGATTTGTGATTCCAGGTAAGATTGGCAAAACAATGGACAAATAATAGCCATTTATGCTTTGAGAAAACAATAGGAGAGGATACCAGTATAACTCTGGTAAACATAATAAACATACCAGAACCTAAACATAGCTAATATGCTAGGTAATATATGTTTTATTGACAGTGATTTTTCCTTCTATTAAATCAGATCTGTTGCAATAGTCATTGACGTTTATATAAGCATTCTAATTGTTAAGAGTTCAGCCGTGATTAAAACTAGCTAAATTATATAAAATAACATGGGCAAACTATTTTCTACATAAAATTTTGGCATCAAATGTGTCATCGGGAGAAGTTGGAGCAAAGGATGTAAATTCTGCATATCAGTACTGATATTTTCATACAAAATGACTTGTGTGTGAAATTGCATGGACTATTTCAATACTCCTTAACTAGGCCAGAGTCTAAGGATCTCATTGCCTTGGAATGTTTTAGGTTGCTTAGGAAACACAGAAGGAAGACCCAGGACAATGCCAAGTAATCCCAGGTCAGTGGGGTTCATTGTGGGCCTCATGACCCAAAACTTAATAGTCTCTACTGTACTGTTATTGGTGAACACTAGAGCCCTGAGACCAAAGACATGATGTTGCTAGGGAAAATCCATTGACATGTGAACATGGTGGTTAACTGCCCGTGAATTTGCAGGACGTATATTATGAAATAAAATGTCATGTTCGATAAATACAAGCCTCTGGCATGTGCTTTCACATTTGACTTTGTAAAGTTCTGTGAAAGCTGGCCAACAGAAGATCTGATAGAGCAAATAAGATAAAAGTAGAAAGGATGGAAAATTACCATGACTGACCATAACTTTTCTCATAGAACAATTACATAGATCAATGCACTAAATAGTTAAGCAAAACATGTATCATAAATACTGACCGTTGATTTATGAGTACTTTAGAAGGTGACTGTGAATGTTTTTGTATTTGAGATTCTGATATTTAGAAATCAAAGAAGTGTAAGAACAATTCACATAGAGTGAAGTACAAATAAGTGGGACTTGGGCACCCTTCTCTAGACTTATGTGGTCGAGCTTTGGGGTTGGAGATAGTCACAAGGGCTTGGCTGTGCACCTTGATTCTTGTTGCTTCTTTGGACTCCAGTTTCAAGATAGATGCCTAAAACTCTGACTGTTGTCTGTGGCGACACGCCAAGCAGCAGTTCAGATTCCACGCCCTTTTTGGAGTCTGTGGTTGGTGTCCTGGAACGGATTCCATCCAGTACCTCTGGGATCTTCAGTGACCACCTGGGCAACAACTGCAGTATCTGGAGGGGTGTGAGGGAGAAGGACAACTTCAAGTCATTGAATCACAAGTTTTACACGTTAGACAGTCAGTTCATATTTTCTGGCCACACCCCACCGGGAGGAGACCACACCATATTTGCTTGAGATATCTCGCCTTAGCATGGAAAAATCTTGGGAAACCCCAAGAGGTGGAGGACGTCACTGGGGAGAGTAATATCTGGGGTTCCCTCCTGGACCTGTTGCGACCTCAGTCTCACCTTGGATGAGTGGGAGACTCATCCAAGATGACGAGGGTTATACTTCAACTACCTCAACTATACTTCAACTCCTACATTTATGATTTTATCTGAAGTACAATGTGCTTGAAGGTATGGCTACTTAGAATATGTAACAGACTGCCTTAAATTCCTGATGATTTCCAGTGATTCATTAGTGATTCATCCATTTGAACTTTTACTGAATGTTGTCCCCACAGTTTTTAAGAAAACATTGCCAAAGCTGACGTGCCATTGAAAATTAAAGTGTCTAATTTCATCAGCGTGAGAGCAGGACCTGACATAAATTTGAAAACCAGTTGAAATTTAACACCAGATCCTCTTTGATGTTGTTTTTCTCTCAACCTGGCCACTCACCCTTCAGCCACACATACACAGACAAGCACAAATGCTCCACTAGTACTGGCCTAATTGCAGGACCGGAGCCCTGAATCATCATTTAGACAGTTTTTTAGAAAACTCAATCGTGTGGACGGGCAGAGTGAACTAATTATCTGCATGCTGTTTTCCCAGCCAAGCTAGTAATTTAGCGGCAATTGACCTCCTGCAGTTTCCCGGCAAATGAAAACATGCAGGCCAGTCTGCTAACGAAGGCTCTGAAGACCCCAGGGTTTGTCCTTACTCTGCTATGCTCAGTGGACATAGACCCCTCACTTCACTTCCAATTTACTTCTTTACTACCTCCCGGGGAGACATCATCCTCTTCACACTGTGTAATCACTTAACATGACTGCAACGGACGAAAGGCCATTTTAGAGAAAAATTCAATACAATGATTGTCGACATGATTGGGTTTGTATTTTTCAGTTTCGGACGCATTGACTTCTGTGGGACTGTGTCTTCTCCTCTTGTTTATCGCTTCACTTTCTCTGGCATAAGCATGAAGAGCAGTCAGTGTTCTCCAATCCTGCTATGAATAGCTCTTTGTTAACCATTGAGGTTTGCATAGATACATGGAAGATCATAGATCTGCTCAGTGATCTGATGTCAACACTTGTGCATTTGACTGTTTTTCTTTTAGCAGACATGATGCTCCTCTGTGCTTCTTTTGCTATAGGCCCTTAAAATTCCACTGATAAAGGAAAATGATTAGTGATGACGATAATTTTCTGCCAAAGAAAACTTGTTTTCCAGTGACTGGAAAACAAGTTCCTGATTATTAAAGTTGCAGTAGATAACTTTTATTGTATATTTTTGAATATTTTTTAATGCTCTGTCACTACGTCTTGATAGTATAACATAAGACAGATAACCTGTGGGAAAAAATCAAGCTGCTGTAGCCCTACTGCCATCTGCAGATATTCACCGCTCCCAGCCAGAAACAACCAGAGCCAGGTGGCAGCTCTCACCATAGTCTCTATAACGGGGAACAACACAAGAAAAGTGAGACTGAAAATTGTCTGTTCAACGACATTTCCCATTCAACTGGACAGAGACTGAGCCAGTTTGTAGAGACCTAGCCCCCAACATTTGCAGTTGAAGTTGCAATATGACATGTATGTATGTGTGTCCTGCACATAGAGTAGTCTAATGACTAGAGATTGTGATGAAGTTCTAAATTAAACCAGAACGTGTTTGTCTTTATTGTCACTTGTGTGTTTTTGCATTTAAAGCGAGTGGGTGGGTTTATGTGCATATCAGACAGACAAGCATGAAAAAAAAAGTTTAATTTCTTTTTTGAGGCCACTTAGGTAAACATCATGGCCTTATTAAGACTGTGTAGTGACTCCAGTGTGATGTGTTAATGTTTATGTGTGTATGTTTAAGTTTACCACAAAAGTAATTTTGATGGTACAGTTGCTGTGAATGTTTTTTTTTTTTTACTGCCAGTTAGTGATGCCAGTAACTGGGGGAGACAAAGCACATCTGTTGTCAACATGTGTGGAGCTCTGTTTGGGCGGGGGAAAAAACTACATAAAATGCAAATTGGACAAAGTCCTAAAGTGTAATTAACATTGCAGCAAAATTCCCTGTTTCTGCTTTGAATCTAATGTATACAATGTTGGTTTGGTTAACTTTTAAGTCGGATCTTGCCTGATCTTTATAATGTTTCCAGAGAACAAAAATGTGATCATCAGTCATTAAATAGGACCTGCACTCACTGCAGAAAGATCAGGGGGTGAAACTCTTTCAATGAGTCCTTTGTCAGTGGATTATGTCAAGATTAAATAAATTAAGTCAAGTCATTGGATACCCGTTTGATCAGTCCATCGCAGTGAAGCTAAATAATCTGCTTGTAAAATCTATGACAGCTGTTGTCATTGTGTTATTTGTCTATTTCCTTTGACGAGTAGACCTGAATCCTGGTGTGATATTGTCATTATTTTCAACTGACTGAAACTGACAGTTGAAAATCTTAAAGTTTTGAGTGTTGGGGCTCCAGCCATGAAGAACTTAAACAAGAGTCTGGTATAAAAACTATTAATCCCAGAATACACTGTATTAACCTTGTTTTGGTTCCAGGAGGAGAAAGAGGAGGAGATTGAGGGGAGTGATATCTGTGATATCATGGCGTGTATATAACTCCCCAGCAGTGGTCTCAAACTCCATTTCTCAAGAGCCAGTGTGCTGCACCTCTTAGATGTCACTCTGCTTCCTAACACCTGGCTCCAGTATTAGCTCATTAGCAGAGTGCTGTTCCCTGTTCCCCCTTCTGCTGCCTCTTCCTTTGCTGGAAGGAAGGGAGACGTGCTGTCTCTAGGAAGCCCTGAATCTTTGTGCATCCAGTGTCTGCATTCTGGCTCAAGAAATACACCTTTAATTTTTCAGGCACATTGTACTATTTTACTGCACAAAACTCTTTTATGTTCTCTTGTTATAAAAAAGCCGTTCATAGAAAATATGATTGAAAAACAATTTACTTCATATTTTGATGGCTTGAAATTGGCCTGTCTTCATAAAAAGCTCCAGCTGTTTCCTCAGCATGTCATAACAACAATCCTTCTCATTATGCTGTTAACAGTTTAAAGGAGAGGTAGACTGAGTAGTTTGTAAAAGGTCACCAGATGCACAGTTCCACCAAGTGTTTGCTAATCGTTGCACCAGAAAGCTTGACACGGCTTTTTGTGTGGAGAAAGCAAAGTGCTGAAATATTTGTTGAAGTTCTAAACATTTGACCTCAGCTTTGGTCTTGGACTAGGAATGACTAGTCTTGATTCTATCCCTGAATCAATGGTACATTGTACAATGGTGGCATTGTACATATAAATAATTCTAGTAATAGTTCAACTTTTTCCTCACAAAGTCTTTCTTTGCTAACTGTTCCTGTAGGTAAACATTTGTGCACTAATCTGAGACGAACAGCAGAGCAGACTGTATACAGTACAACATGCCACGACTGTAATCAGGATGTAGCTGCATCCTTGTCAACCTACGGCCATGTTCCGTATGTTTGCTCATACTCTGTTGAATTGAGCTGCCATTCTTGATTAGTTTTGATTACTTTTGTTTGTTCCTGTGTTTTGACATCAATCATCGCACTTCCTTTACAGCAACATTGTTCCTTTCCAGCTGGTCGTATTTGTGTGTCAGGGCACTCCCTGTGTGTGTGCGTGTGTGTGTGTGTGTAGGTGTGTGTGTGTGTGTGTGCGTGTGTGTGTAGGTGTGTGGGTGTGTGTGTGTGTGTGCATGTGCGTGTGTGTGTGTGTCTGCTTGGTTCATTTCACAGGTGGTTCACTGTAAATCTATAGGAGTTGGAGAAAAGCAAACACAATTTCAATGGCTGTGAAGTGTGAAGGTGAGAGTCAGGCAGTCTATTGTTGAAAAGTGTCTAAATATTGACCCACTGTTTTGGCACTGTGAGTACATGGATCTTCGGAATAGATTCGAGTTTGCAGAAACATTAGGCACCATTCATATTTTTATTAAACAAGTCCAAAAAAAAACAAAGTCAGTTGGTAGAATAATTGTACTGTACATTTCTCTCTGTTATTATTCTGAGCAGAATTAAAAAAAAAAAAAAAAAAAAGTTACAATTTCTCCCAAAAAATGTAAGAACACAAGTGGAATACTAATGCTCCTATTATTTCCATATTAGTGTAAGTCATGATTGGTTTATAACTATTTCATTATCTTTTGTTCATTCTCAAGAAAAGACGGCAAACAACCAGAGCAATAGTCAAATCCCTTTTTTTTTTCTGAAATCATTGTGTATCTCTTTTTATGTATTTTTGATTTGACATATGATATTTGGTTTCAACTGCATGTTTTCAATTATGTTCTAGTTTAATGAGATACAATTTCCATTATGATTCTGGTCATCCTGGATCATCGTAACATGATCATTTTGGCATTTTGGCATGAGCTGCTCTCACTCTGAATTTGGAAGAACGACAAGACTACAAGACTAAACCGTTGCCTCGGAGCATGTATTCTTGACTTGTATGTTCGTATGTGTCCTATTATTTTTCTCTGAGAACTTACAGGACTGAAAGAGACAGATGGCCATCCTAAACCTGACTCCACAGATGCTTTTGATGCTTTTCTGCACTATTTTCTCATGTGTGGCATGAAAGTTTATGATGAAAGAGATAGTTCAGGTTTGACTTTTGCAAAAGCTTGTTTTTTTTGTTTTTTTCTGTAAAGCACCATGCAATTACTTTTGCATTATACTGGTAAGTGAATAAATCTCAAGTGAAGTATTTACTGTATGTTTACAAGAGCCCATGCCTGCTTAAAATCCACTGAATCCTTGAAAAGCTAATTGTATCGACTGTCATTTTGAAGTAGCGAGTTATGTACAGCTCTCCCTCTGCATGATCCATAATATGATTTATTACCCGAGTAAGAAGTAAAATAATCTGTCTGGAATATCTCAAGAGGAACAGCAGTTGAGGAGGGTAAAGATGCAACTTTTGGCCCAACAAAACAGCACTGGCTTCCATGAAAGCCTCTGGGACGACGAGGTGAGTGAGTGGCTGGCAGAAAAAGAACATGAGGAAAGGTTTGCAGGAGCGTTATGTCTGACTTGCGGCAGAGTTCTTTGACCTGGCATGTCTTCTAATGACTGTGGCTTTGACAAATAGACTGGGGAGGGTTGAAAACGTAACGCAAGAGAGACGAGATAAAAAAGAAGTAGTCTAACTAACAAACTAGCTTTTTTAAAAAGATAATAGACAGTTTAATTAAAATCTCCTCTTGTTTAGAACAACTGCAATGATGTTTTTTTCTGGAATTGCCCATCTAGGTATGCCCCATAACCAAGGGGATGGACAGTAAGTCCAAGTTTGCACATATATGCAATTAGAGCAGAATCTAAATGATGCTTAAGGACTGTTGCAGACAGACAGGCATATCCATTAACATTCAATCTGTCCTCTATAGTAAGTTCAATACATTATTCCTATCCAATAGTTTCCTACCTGGTAGAACTAGCCTGGCCATTGCCTTCCTGCACTTTTCTGTTTTATTTAAATCTCGCTTAGAGCTAAGTCTGGGCTTTCTCCCCTTCACTTGAATTCCCTCGAGTAAATGTTCTAATCCACAAACAGAAGGAGAAAGTTGTGAACACTGACAGTGATTTTCTGTGCTGTTTTAGAATTGTAGTATGCCCGTAGTTTTAGCAATGTAAGCAGAGGAAGCGAACAAAGCCCTTCAGTCCACGTCTATGGAGTTAGATTTGTTTCACAATTATTCAATCAAAAAAAAAATCATGTCAAACAAAAAAAGTAGTATTCAATCAAAAAAAAAATCATGTCAAAC
>NW_015112709.1:83123-100676 GCF_001443285.1 Poecilia latipinna | reverse complement strand
AGAGACTCAACCAAAAAAAAAGAGACTCAACCAAAAAAAAAGAGACTCAACCAAAAAAAAGAGACTCAACCAAAAACAAAAAAAAAAAGTTTAAAAAAAAAAAACTTAGTGATTTTTGCTTTGACATGATTTTTTTTTTTGGTTGAATACTACTTTTTTTGTTTGACATGATTTTTTTTTTGATTGAATAATTGTGAAACAAATCTAACTCCATACACGTCGGCCACACTTCCAATTATTAACATTAACAACTACCTCATTTGACTCGGCACTAATCTATTTGCAGTGATGACACTTTACAGAGCATTTCCGGCAAGCTTCATAGGGTCTAACCGATGCATTAAATACTCAACGACAATACATTACCAATTGAGTAACATTTAAAACTTCAATAGAGTCCGCGCTCACAGGAAGTGATCATTTCTCAAAAGCTGAGAGCCCAGATCTTCTTCACAAAGTGTATTTACCAGGGGCGATGTTAGAACCAAATCTCTCCATGTGAGAGTTACCGAATTCACAGCAGCGCATTATGAGTTGTGTTACACACGAAGGGCGATGAACAACAACGGAAGATGAAGTTTTCTGCCACTGCATCCAAAGTTGAACATCTACGTATATGAGCTTGAAAATCCAGTCGCTTGGCTGGATGAGAACAAGCGACGGTCGCCAAGTTCCATGGGAAATGAATGGCAAGGGACATTTCTAAATTCACGTTTAAAACAAAATGACTTCCTTGAAACCTATCTGAATTTAAAAACCTGGACAACTTAGAAGATTCAGACATGTTTGGTTTGAGACAACAAAACATTTTCCTAAGCGCTTTTTGACATGTGCTACATGGGTAATTATAAAGTTAGGCACAGAGATTAATTGAGATTGATCACAGCGTGTGATTAATATGTATACAGTTTAATCTAATGTACATATAGGTCTAATATTTAGACAATGGTATTGCTATTTATTGGGACTGCAGATGCAAATTAGTTAATCAATTTGTCACATTTATGTTTGAGCTGCACACTGTCCCCTATAATAATAATAAAGTTCATTATTTGTTCATTTAAAAATATGTCCTGGGTTGTCCAAATACTTATTTTTGTTTTTAGATGGAGCGCCATAAACATGCCAGCTCTACATGAGTTTTGGCAAAGCATCTCTCACAGATGCTGATTAGACTCTCCACTGACCTGTTTCAATTAAAAAGACACAAATGTTGTGCATGGTTAAACTGATGTAAAAAATGGCTTACCTGGCTCAAATCCAGTACTAATAATTGAATTTCAGTACTGTGTCATTAAGTACGATACATTAAGTTCACACAAACAAAAGAGGTTTTGCAGAAAAAAACAAAACAAAAACTGTTTAGGAATGTCAGTACTGCTAATCTTCACAATATAAACTTTACATTTTTCACAATGTAATTTTTCACATTCATTGCTTTTTTAAACCAGCCTATGTGATCATAATGCTACAACATTTAAATGTTGATTCAGTTCATAGTTTAGAACTTGACTTCTGACCCCAGTTTTTGAAATTTCACAACATACAGTGCCGACTAATTCATTAAACAGGCACATGATAACCCATAAACGTATAAAAAGCAATGGACAAGCATGCACTAATTGGCCACAGTTGCTGTAATTTTCATGTTTGTTTGTGCCTTGCAATTAGAAACATCTCTGCAGCCTATCTGGCTGTATAGGAAGTTTTTGAAGTGAGAGCAATCACAGTGTATTGAAAACATCCATATGTAAGAATGGATCAAACAGGGTCTTCTCCAAAAGCATTTCAGATTTGCACTGATAATCTATTGCTCCATTCATCTGGATGAAATGAAAGGTTAAACATACTCATCATAAAGCAGCTTGATCTCAAAAGCATGGCTGACAGTTGTGTGATGACTCTCTTCATGAAAATGTTGGTAGCACTCTGATTATGTTTGTTGAATTCTTGTGACCAGATTCGGAACCAGCTGGCTGCAAAGATTAATTTCTTGAGCTGCTGTCTTTTTCTCAGTCGTTTCGTCCCCATTCTGTTTTCTTTCCGGGGAAAGAAAGCAGAAAAGAGCATGAGACATAAGCGTCAAGGTAAAGTGTTTCTCTAAAATCTCTCCATTACTGAATCAAGCTCAGCGGTTTAGTCCACAGCTATCTTAGCAATTACAGCAGTTTCCCACGGGCTCTGGCATGAAACCCTGTTAGCTAATATGCTAATGAAGACAAATGGAGGTAATCCCTCTGCTCTCAGGAAGCCTGTATAGCAGCAAAAGTGAGAGGGGGACACATAGAAAGAGAGATTAAGACAGCCAAAGACAGGATAATCAAAATTTTCCAAATGTCTAGGCTTTCCAACCTTACAACCTACAAGAACAAATCAAAGTGTTTTGTCAGGGAGCCTTCAGCTTCTTAGAAAAACTCTTGAATCCCTCTCAAGTGTGTTTTAAAATCAAACACTCTCGGCTTGAAAAACGCCCGCTCTGACACCTGATGAGGTTTGTGTTATTCACTGTTTTGGTTGGATTCTGTGTAAACATACAATTCATCACACTGCTGTTTTGTGGACATTATGTGTGTCATAAAAGGAAGCAGCATAATGACACACAGCCCATTATACATGGTATTTAGAGATTAGACTAACACTGTGGTTTTGTGGCCCGAATTGTGCTGATTATATCCATGTGTTCCAGAGGATGTTCGTTCTCAGACGATGCTGACAAATAATGAGCTAATGGATGCCAACATACCTTTTCTATGATGAAGATCCATGTGGGTTTATGGGAACAACGTTTGGAAATGGTGAGCAATGATCAAGTGCTGCTGCCTTCTTTAGAGAGCTGTTGTAGTTCGGGACAAGTTATTCATATTTTTAAGTCATCTGGACAAACAAACTGTCATAACACAATAGTTGTATCCAAAAGTTTTGAGGTTGAGAGGAATTTTTGTTTTCTCACAAACTGTACTGCTTGAGTGCTGTTATAGGTCTTTTTTACCAAGTTTGGCTGTAGTATTTTGAAGTTCAATAATAAGGATTTCGATATCTTCTAAGTTTAAGCAGTTTTTCTGTGGTTAATATATTTGACTTTTGCAAAGCATTCGTAGAACCTTATTGGGACCTGGACAGTTTCCTGGCCATTCACCCAAAATGTGTTTTAAATTATAGTTTTTATTATTATTATTTTATTTCTGTGGTTCTAGTTATCATTAATTGTATCCGTGTTTGTCTGTGACTGTTTTCAACACTTATTTTTCCCTGCGGCGCCTGTTTCCATTCTCCTTCCCCAGTTCATGCTCCATCTGCACTTGTAGCACATTCAGTAAGTGCATGGTTGTTTTAGCTTTCTGCTTTCAACCATTTTCTCTGGATTTTTCCTGGGTTTTTTTTGATGGTTTGTTTGTTTTTCAGTGTCTGTGTTGTTATTGAGATGATTTTGGCAATTTATTTTCTGCCTATGGTGAACGGTGCTGGAATTACTGAGTTCAGTTTCTTCCTTAAAGTTTCCTAAAGACACTTAACACAAGCAAAACGATCAGATCTTTGTCACACTGCCATATGCTTTTGCACCCATTGCTTTGGCTAGAAGACAGCGAACACATCTCACTACACTGCGTCTGGGAAAGCATCAAAATAGTTTTACCTTTCCTTTTAGCTACTTTTTGTCTATGTGTGCGAGTTAATTTGATGAGCAAGCATCTTGAACATCAGCAACAGTGTATAATCATTAGCGTGACAACCTCTTATTATGACTTCATGCGATTATTTTCAACTGAGCAAACACAATGACGTGCAGTCTAAGAGGCACACAGTGGCTCACTTGCTCAAATCAGCAGTTCAGCTTTTCACTTTTCTTGATCATTTTCTCTTGTGAGCTCCCTGACAGAGTCTTGCCTACTTATCCATGAACAACTTCAGTTTCTATAAACTTTTAAAGCTCCATAAGCTTCTTGTAAAAGTGTGGTTTATTGCTGCACTCACAGCTGCTCCCATTACGTAAAAAGTATCATTTTGAGGATTTAGTTCATTCATACCTAAAAAAATACAAATTGCAGTTGTTTGATCGATGAAAAAAAGAAAAAAAAATCCTTAATTGAGTCAGTTTAAAAATAATATAAAGGAAAACACTTCTGAGCATAGCTTTAAAGTTAAACTGCCTTGTGGCTGCACACTTTGACTCCCGAAGTAACTAATGAATAACTGCATTGTAGAAAATGCTTAGTTATGTTTTCAGTGTGCTTGTAATTTTCATAATTTGCATAGCAGCACTCTAAAGAGTGTTGCCACAAACAAAGCAGCATTCCAATGAGAATGAAACTTCCTTCATGAGCTTAACTCAGACTCTGCGTGTTTCAATAGAGCATTTTACTAAAGCACTTGGATTTAAACTGGTAGTAATGCACCACTCCCATGGTTTTCCTTATTCAGCATGACTGCTGAATAAAGCAGAACCAAAAGGCAATGACTGAACAGTTCAAATCAACATGTGAGAACTTTAACAAATACATCAGTTTTTAATTTGTAATTTAGTATAAATTCAGATAACTTGGCCTTTACGTAAGGTTAACAGAAAGCACAGGCTTGAAGACCAAAGTAGACGTCTACCATCTTCAATAACTCAAGTCTCTTTTTTTTTTTTAAGTTGATACAAAAACTAGTTTGTTAATCTTAAACTATTATTAATTTGTATTGAGTGGTTATTTTCCACAGAGGCCTCTTAATATTTGCACACCAATAGAAATGGTGTGGTACCATTGGTCTTTCAGTGAAAAACACATGCTTAGAGCAAAACAAGGAAAGCAGGGACGGAGAATCATTTTTCCAAAAGGACCACATAAGCAATCCTGACTGTTGCTAAGGGCCAAATCATTGGCTGAACACACATTTAGTATATAGGGCTGTCAATATAAATGCATGTGATTAATCTAAAAAGTTTAATGCATTAAAATGACATAATGTAAATTATTCGCTTTACCTATTTTGACCTAAAAGTCTCTCTCCCTCAGAGGGTTACCTAGTTCACAGCAGAGTGCTACATCATCATGTACTGCATTCAGCAATGCAAAGATGAGCGAGGACAGTCAGGCTGGTGTGTTTAGAGGTAAATTTTGCTTTAAAACACTGCAATGGCTGTTTGGATAACACCAGGGTTGTACTGTATGTAGGCTTCTTATTGCAACAATGAATTATCCTTCCAGTGAAGCACAAAACGTTTGTAACATTTCTAAATGTTACAAATTATTTTGACTAAAAAAAAAAAAAAAAAAAAAAAAATCCTGAATATGAAGACCAGCAAAACTGAAATGCTTGGCTTGAGACAGTGAAACATTTTTTTTTACATTTCAAGATTACAAAGTTAAGCATAATGATGATTAATCAAAGCACCAGAGTGTGATTAATCTGATAGATTTTTTTTTTTACTCAATTGATAGCACTGGTATGTATTTGTATGAACTACTGAATATACTTGATAATAAATTATAAATATAACTTTTAACTTCTGGCAACAGTAAACCTTGCAACACAGTGAAATGTTGCAAGGATGTGACAAACATTACTGAAAAGCCATACGAACAAACCTAAATAATTAGCTTTTAAAAAATAATTCCCAAAGGCTTTCAATTGTATACATCTCACTGTGTTTTTTTATACGATACATTTTTTTGTTCAATTCAAGTTGTAATTGCTGAGACCATGTCTAATTTTGGTTTCCACAAACGTAGGACACCACTTTCACTTTTGTGAATAAATACTTTGCTCTATGTCTTGTTAAAAACCTCAACATTCTGTATCAGTCGTTCCATTTTAGCTTGAGCTGACACTTCTCAACCTGATAAAAAAAAAAAAAGCAGTTCCTTGTTTTGCACTTTGCGTCTACACTAACTGAATTCACTTCACTTCCTCTGCTGCCATTTCCAAACTACAACCCCCATTTAGGCAGACTACAATTCTAAAGCAGTGCAGGAAAGTGATGTCATTATTCACAAATCCTGTTTACTGATTGGCCTGGTTCACATTCATCCAGACTCAATAGAAATAAGAATATAATTGCTAACCAGGTTGTCTATGCTGTTTTTGTGTCCTTGTTGTTCAAGAGAGATAAATGATCCAAAGGTGACCAAAATCAGCAAATCCTCCAAAACGTGTAGCGGCTGTGTTTTGTTGCTCAAAAGCTTGACATCTGTCCAGGTAAATTCCAAACTACCCATTACCGACAGGAAAGGAACATCTCATGCAGTACATTTAGCAAAGTTCAGGCAATGACTGCATATATGCGTGTGCGTGCATGTTTGTGTGCTTCCTGAACTCACAGCATCTTCTGTTTTGTGTCGTCTTCCTCTCCTGCAAGACCAGAAGGAAAGACTTTGTTTATCTGGACGTAAATAGTAGCTGATTGTACACATACATCTGCATACATAGAATATGAAGCATAAATGTAGGATGTGGAAATAAGCATACATGCAGCTTGTCTGGTTATATGCGCTGATGTTAAGGAGGATGTATAGATTAAAAGAACAGCAACAATCAAGTCAGAACAGATGCTTCCAATGAGACTGAGCGATCTAAGGAGCCTTTGGCCAGTTGGCTGCTTATGTGGAAGCTCTGTGATATTAACACACTCTACTTCAGGGCTTGTACCCCATTATCTGTACAGTTACGGTGTGTTTCGTCTGAATATTTTAGTTAAATGTGTTTGCAGCAGTGTAGCTCCTCACCTAGCTTCCTTCCCAAGCATGTACCCTCATGGATAAAAAAAAAAAAAAAACTATAAAAAGGGCTATTATGTTTACGGGGATTTTGACAGCGAATACCGCCTTATGGGTTTTTATATGGTTTTGTGTCAACAGTCTTTTACGTCTAATTTTACAGAATAAATTCATATACACCTCAGTCAGATATATTGCCTTAAAAATGTATCCAGACCTTTTTGAACTTCACATTTTCTCATGTAGAGCCACAAATATTATTGCGTCTTAATAGGATTTTACTTGGTGGAGCACAAAAAACTACAAAATTTCCATAGTTTACGATATTTTTTTTTCAAACAAATATCCGAAATGTGTGACATTCATTTGCATCGAACCCTCTTTATTCTGAACTACATTAAGAAATCTCTTATTTCAAAGACGCTAACCAGTGCACAGTTCAATTCTGTGGCTGCTATGTGAAGGCCTCAGTGGTTTGTTGGAGATCATTACTGAAAAAAAAACAGTAAAGCAGGACTATGATTAAAATTAGTGCATCAATTTTAGTCACCTCACAGAGTATCGTTGAATCTATCTTCTGAAAATTGAAAATAGAATAAAACTGCATTTTTCAGAGAAGCAACCAAGTAGTCCATAATAACTCTGGAGGAACTGCAGAGATCAAGAGCTAAGTTAGGACAATCTGTCAACAGCAGAAATATTAGTTTTGCACTTGGTCTTTATGGAAGCCTGGACAGAATAGAATAGAATTATCCTTTATTGTTCCTCAGTGGGAAAATTGAAATGCAGTTGTAGCAGCTGAACCGTTACCGAAAAAATCTACAAGATGTCAAATTTCCATTTTGTACAAGCTATGCTTGGAGTGCTTGGCACTGTGTGTGTGACAGATAATGAATACTTCACATTACTGTGAGCACACGTCCAAATTAGCTACATTCACATTTGTGGTTTCAATGTTAAAAAAAAAAAAAAAAAAATCTAACCATTTTAAGGGTTATGAAATTTTGCAAGAAGCCCACTTATATTAAATCTAAAAAAAAAAATGTTATCTGTAATTGTTATCAGAAATCAAAAAAAGTTTTGTTTTGTCTATGACAGCTTGTTATTAGAGCTCAAACATGCTGGATTTGAAATGTGATTGCGTATAAAAAAAATATCTAATTTCAAATGTCAGATATTGTTCTGAAACCTGGGTGGACCGGATAACTTTAATCTTATTGCAGAAGGAATGCATCCAGCTCAAGTCTGGCAACAGGAGCAGCAGAGGAGGTGAGATCAGAGTACAGACCTTGAAGGGTGGATAGCAAGTGATTACACGTCAGTGTTTGAAGGCAGAACGTCCTCACCACAACACAATGCCTTCATTCTGCTGTTGCTGGTTATCTCAGGCAGCGCTTGGCCATGAGTCCCATATCACAAATCTGTGAAATTACTAAACAAACGCAGGGAAACTAATGAGCTTCCTTTTGCTTAAAACGACTACATTTCGAGGCAAAAAAGAACTACGTTTTTACATTTCAAGACTCAAACTACTGGTTCATTCGGTTTTATTTCAAATAAAGAGAAAACAGCTTGGTGATTAAAGAGTAGAATAATGTTTGTGGTCGTATTAATAACTAAAAAACAAATTTGTGTATAGCTGTATTAATTTACACATAATTTGTTAATTAATTAATGCCTCAGAACTTTATGTTCCACTACTCAGTTGTGTGTGTTTGCATGTGGAAGGGTGAGTGTGCACAAGATAAAATACCACTTCTTTTTGAAATGTTTGTAGTTTTGCTTGTAAATTTTGGCCACAATACCATCAAGGAGACCAAATTTTGTCCCGTTTCTCTAATTACCAGCTCTTACCGTGGGGTTGAGATTGGTTTGCTTACCACACTAAAGGAACCTCTTTGTCTGACTAGGGATCAAATAATCCTTAGTTAAAGGCTTTGCTAACCTAATGTGTTCCCGGATGAAATGGTAAGTGTTTTCTGTATGTTATTTTATTGAGGAAATGTACTCATTCTCTCCTTTCTGGCAGCCTGAAATAAAAAGTGAGCAGAATTCATGACTGCTTTTCTTCGAATCAAGTGTTCCAAGTAACAAAGAAGATTGTTTGTCATCTTGATGGTTAATTGGTTTGAATTGTAGGCTCACCAAGGCAAGAGAAGTCTGTCTCCCACTTGCTTAGTCACAATATTAAAAGCATCTGTCTGTCACTCGTATAAAGCTAGTGGAGATTTTTAAAAGGGAAATTACACTAATGCAACACAGAGCAATTTTTAAAAGGCTTTTTATCCATCCTTACCAGGATGACGGTTTGCATTTTCACCCTACGTAATTCAAAAACAATAGATTTCATAATGTGTCTTGCTTTTCCTCTCATAGCTTGAAATACATGATTTCACATTACAGCGCGTGTGCCAAACTCGAGGCCTGCGGGCCAAATCCAGCCCACCATAACTATTTATGCGGATCTCGAGAGTCTAGAAGGCCACATAAATAACCTTTAAGATAACTGGTGTGTGTCTAAATATTAATTCACCAGTCAAATCAAATCAGTTTTTATTTGTGTAGTGCCAAATTATATTAGTGTAAAAAGAATTTAAGTATTTAATTTTAAGAAGTGTGTCAAATGGAGAGGAAGTTATGACATTTTAACAGTTTGTTTTAGGTAGTTTTATCAATGCATTCTGCCACAACCAGCCCATTGAGAATGTTCATGATCTTGATTTGGCTCAAAATGAAAATAACTTTGACACCCCAGCATTACAGTGTTTTGCCCACTTCCATATATAAGCCATTAAAGAGCCTATTTTTTATAGCTCCATTTTATTATTGGCAGAACTTTGTTGAGGTTAAGTTGTGGTCTTCTATAAATTCAGATAGTCAAGGGACATTATTTTTATTTGGATTGTTATAATAATATTTTTTCATTCATGTCTCCTTTTTTATAATTAAAAAAAAAAAAGTTTTATTACCTAAACCTCACCACATACAGGAATCTAAAATGAAATTGTGGTTTCTTGGGTGGGAGTCATTTGCTTTGTTTGTGCGCCATGTACCCCATACCAGCTACCTCCTAGTTCCAGAGCAGTAAAATGACAAATGTTACCATGAATTTATTCTGAAGATGCGTTACTGGATATTATATTTCAACCAAGTGAAAGAAGAACAACACCCTATTAAGATTCCACAAAAGTACACCAAAAGAAAATCCAACTTTTCAAACTGAAGAGAAAAAAAAAAAACCTTTTTATGCTGTTATTAACTTGAAAGTTGTAGATGTAGCAGAAATTCCACAACAGCTGTAATTGCGTTTCTCTTTCTTTCTTTTTCTTTTTTTTTCTTGATGCTGTTTCATGCTGGTCATTGATAAAGAGAAACGGACATTATTTCACAAAAAGTCTAGTCTGGTCAAGCATAAACAAACATGAATGAATTATTTTTGTTTTATAATTGCTTTCACTAATCTGAGATATTTTTTTTAAGGTAACGCTGTAAAGTGACATTAAAAACAAATATTAACCTGTAAATAACTAAACAATATTAAACAAACAATAACAACAACAATAATCAAACTTCAGGTTTCCAGAAATAGTTATAGTCTTAAGGTTCCTTCATGAAATACTTCATGAAAAAACTAGCACCTAAATAAACAAAAAATATTTTTACATAAAATAACATTTTATGGTGACTAAAAAATGACTTGTGCAATGTAAACAAGTGTTTTGGCTCATGAGCCATAGGAAGCCAATAATTAAGTAGAAAAGGTGCAAACACTCACTGCTTATCCTTGTTGGGGGTTTTTTGGTGTAGGATAATCCATTCCGTCACATTTTGGCTATTATAGTATTAGTCTCATAACTTTAAAATCTAGTCGAGGTGTAAAAATACGATGTAGTTTTGGGAGATGAGATGTCGCAGAAAATGAGTCGGCTGTGTCCGGCCCTGTTATGGCTGGCTGGTCAGTCCTGTCAAGACTATCTCTCTGTGACTGAGTTGGGGGGGATTTGCTCATGAACCATAACCTAATTAATCACTGGTCCAAATACGGAAAACAGAGGGGCACTTAATTTTTTTTTTTTTTTTTTTTTCCATATAAATGGTCACACTCGGTCTGGCTCATTTTGAATAAGATAAGTTGAACATTATGTCAAATTGAAGTAAACTTGTATTTTCATCTAACCAAGACATGTTCCTGTGAAATTACCCCATAAAGCATTAAAACAGTTTCATTGTTCCAGTCCAAAATAGTGTAATACCTTCTACACTTTTGTTTAGATTCAGAATCTCCTATAGCGCTTTAAGGAAAAGAAAAGATGAAAAATGGATGAAGAGTTGTGGCGCTGGCAAACATATGAAAGCGTTCCTAGTACGATGTTTGCTGTGGGGGGATAGTGTTACACGCCAGCAGCCTGCTGGCTTCTCCTCCTTCGCAACCCCGCAAGTATGGAGGAATGCACTGCCCTTAGAACCGCAGGGAGGAAGAGAGCACTGACAGCAAGCAGTAAACACAGTCAGCTTATGTGTTTGTTTGTTTGCGCGTTACTGTGTAAGAGGGCCAGGACATGGCAGCTTCAAAGCTGCTCCTAAACAACATCTGCTCCATGAGTCTGGAGCGCTATTCAGCCTTGTCGGGACACACCACGACTTCGAATTGTGGCTGTAAATCAATATTTTCCTCCTTTTCGTACTTGATTGTTCCACTGGCAGGAGATCAAGATGGACAAGCGTTCTTTGAGAAAAGTAGAAAAAGAAAATGCTGGAGTGGATGTGGATGGGAGGGACCCATCACATTCTTCCGATTCACCGCAATAAGAAACAGATTTTCAGCAATTAGTTGGGACTGACTTGGTTTATTGACTAAAAGCATTGACACAGCTTCTCAGACAACCAAAGAAAAACAATTACAATTTATTATCTTTGGCTGTCAGCTCAAAGTTCTCTCCAAAGCAACGCCACACCATGTCACTCGTATGTCATTATCAGAAATGGCTGGTAATGATCTTTCCTACTGTGTCACAAAAAGATTGTCTACATTATTTTTCATCACAATTTACAGCTAATTAACTACCTCAAATGTTTTTGTGATCCTTAACAGTAAAAAAACCCACTAAATCTAAATTAAAGAACATCGCAATAGTAAACACCCCCTTTGAATATTATTCACATTTTGGCATAATAAAGCCACACATCGATATACTTATTTACATTATTATGGCCAAAACACAAAGTAGTGCAAAATTTTATGTAACAATAAATGATGATTTTAAAAATGTTTTAAGAACAAAAACTATAAAATTAAGAGTGTGTATTTGTATTCAGTCCACCTTTACTCTCATACCACTAAACAAAATCCAGTGCAACCATCGACCTACAGACGTAATCTCAAAGCTAAAGAAAAAAAATCATGTGAATTTAATATAATCCAATTGCAATGACAGCTATTTGGTGAAAAAGCCTAAAGTGTGAAACTATTTACAAAGCACAATAGCTTTCTTTGCAACTGCATCGAGATATGTTCTCTGCTTACATACATAATATATTTGTAGAAATAAGTCATGGCACATTCACTGCCAGAATATCAATCTTCTGAATTGATTGTTAGCTGTGTGGCCTCTCATATTAATCTTTTTCTCTGTATAATAAGTGAATTAGTAGGATGTAGAGGATGATGTATGACGAAGGCTGGCGTGTCTAAAACCTGCTGTAAATCCACATGCCATGGTCATTTAATAATGTAGCAAGGAGAGCACTCGCATCATTATTCTCTGCATTCACCACAAGCTCAAGAGCTGTGAATCTTACAGTTGGTACTCTTTGTTGGCTATTAAGGTAGTTGGTCTAAAAAATTTACAGTAAATACACTGTAAAAATTCAGCACTTAAAAATAAATGGTGCTTGAACACGTTGACCTGGGGATGATGAACAAACAACTGAAAATTTCAAACATGGACTGTTTGCTTGAAATGGCGTGATTGGTTTAGCAATCATCTTCAACAAAATTGCATGGTTTTTGAAGCCTTAAATAATTTATAATATAATGGTTAGTATAAGATTAGCAGTAGCATAATTAGATGTATGGAGTAGTCTGCATCTATCACATATTTCCATGAAGCACGCTGTGAAACTCTGCAGTTGAATCCAAAGGGCTCTTGAACGTAACCTGAAAACACACTAAAAATCTGAATATTTAGTACTGTCTTGAATTTGCATCATTGCGCAACAGATTATGTTTACAAACATTTTCCATTATTCCACAATGTGCACATATACATTGAACTAACGATTTTAAAAAGCTGCAGTGCCAGATGTCATTCTAGTGGCACGAGAATCCCAATTAAAAGGCAGACAGAAGAGGATAAACTTCTGTGTTAAATTGTACTGTGTATATATATATATATATATATATATATATATATGTAACAATGATTAATATGTGGTTAGACATGTCGTTTTTGTCCATGTGTAAGCTAATGAGATCATATGAATTTTGGAGTGAGTTCTCAAAGTCCAAATGGCACTATATTGTTGTGTTCACAGTGTGCTGTGTCCTTTAGCTTTTCCCATATATCACATGCCTTGCCTTAACCTCCAGCTCCAACCCCCAACCACAACAGCTGGTGTCTCAGCAAGGGCCCTGACGTTATACTGCCACCCAAGCCTTTCAGGATACAACAAGCTTTGTGATGTTGGGGGCCCCTAATGGTCTTCTCAAAGAATTGTCCACAGTAGACCTGACCACATGCATATCACATGTCCTTCAACATAGCAATGAATGAAACGTTGCCCCTTCATGAAATTAGTATGACAAGTTAAAAGATATAATCTCGGCAGTATGAAAAACACATCCAATGCAAAACTAAAATATCAACTTCCCTTGGTTTGTTTTAGATCACAGATTCAACATGGCAAAACATCTCATGAAATGAGTGTGTAAATTAATGTATTCAAAACGTTTTGGGGTCACTTTTATTCTCATGCTGTTACTTTAACAACTATAACAAAGTGGTTTTTTCTTAATTTAAAAAAAAAAGTTATAAGTTACTTATTTTTAACCTTCAACTCTATAGAAGTGAAAGTATTGGGTTAAAAAACTTCAAGCAGACAGTTGGATTACACTGCAAAAAACAAACCATAAGATTTTGTCCCATGAATTCTGTTGTTGATGATGCAGGAATTGAAGTGCATCTTAGAAACAATATGTTTAAAAAGATACACAAGTGAAATAGCTGAATTTCAATTAAAAAAAGAGCGTTAGAGCAATTAAAATGTGTTGTTCTTTGAATGCTAAGTTCAGTTCTGTGATTGTGTTTATGTTTTTGCTGCTTTGCTGTGCCTTTAAATGGCCCCCAGACTACAAAATATTCTTATTGAAATAAATGGATATCACCTGATTAGCCTGCTAGGAAGTTTAGCCATAACAGGAGCATAACTGCTCAATCAAAGCATTAACTTGGACTGAAATACTAACCACAGCAAAGATGTGTTTTGTCATTTGTAGTGACCGCGTCATGGTTTGACTCTATTGTTGGCATTGTTGCTAAGCTGGTTACAAATTAAACGTATTTCTATAATGCAGAAACATTATCAACCACTACTCTCATGACAGGTCCTCACCCTTGCTGAGCTGGTGTGCTAAGATAACCAACATATTAGTTTTACTATCATAAACTGAGAATCTAACAAAATGAATGAATTTAGCTGAACATGTTTAAGACCAAGCTTTTCATTGCTGCCTTCAATTGAAAACATAAAGACTGAGTGTACCGAAAGTAAGCTGACATGATTTTTTTTTTTTTCATCACGCTCACTAAGGTGTTTGAATAGTGAAATTAATTTTAAAGGGTCAGAGGTGAGTGACAGAAATCCAAAAGGATTTTAAAAGCACGTTGAAGCACACAAGTAAATAAATACAAATAAATTAATAACTATATAGTCCCTCCAGAAAATCTCCAAAGAGGTATTAAGATGGTAGCCACGAATAATCTTGCAGATATTCACTAAAACAATCCCCCAACATTTTAGGGGTTCAGTTATGCTGTTGACATTTAGTATTAAAATTATTTTTTTAAGTGATACAGAAGATTGAACATTACATTTATAGACAGAAACATTTAATTAGAATTTTCTGCAGTCCACCTCTGACTTTTGTTGTCACAAAATATTAAATTTTAGCTGTTCATTAACCTTCTTAACCTCATTAAGCTATAATATAACACAGATGCATAGTTGGAATTACTACATATTTAACTAATCTTAACTAATGTTGATAAAGTAAAACAAAACAGCATCATGCAGTTCCTATGTCACTCCATTTTTTTAGCTCGTCCCTGAATCCCAGGTCGTATTTCTTGTTAGGTTGATTCAAACAGTTTTTTTTTTTTTTTTTTTTGTTTTTTTTTAAAGAAGAAACACAATATGCAAAATAAAGGTAAAATAAAAAAAAAAAAAAAAACATCCTGCTAGACTTCAGTTTCTGCTTGACCTGTGATGAACTTGGGCGCTGTGTTTTGCTGTTGGTTTGACTCTGTAGGACCCAGCGGAAAACTGCTCTTGCTGAAGAGAGACGGAGCAGGAGAGAGGGGGGAAAGCTGAGTGGAGAGAAGACGTTCCCAGACCAGTCAGTGGCTTCATGGAGTTCTGTACCTCTGATCCGCCGCCATGGATTGCAATCCGCGATCACTTCTTTTCATTTTACACCTCCTAATGTCCTGCGTTGTCCCTGCTTTCTTCATCATCTATCCCCCCAATGAAGGTAAGGCAACTCCGCGGACATTTGAATCAACGTGAACGCTCGCTACTCTGTGTGTGTCAGTCAGTCTCTCTGCGTGTGTGTGTGTGTGTGTGTTTGTGTGTATGAGAGGGAGAGAGAGAGCGAGCGTGTGTGTGTGTGTGTGTGTGTGTTTAAATGGTGCGCTTCACTCCGCACTGATCTCAGCATGCCATGCGCCCGTCGCGGATCACTGTTCAAATAACTGCGACAACAATAGGAAGATGATCCAAAGCGCACGGATGTGACAGTGTGGCATCAACAGACACAAGACGTCATTTAACTGGCGAACTGTGTGGGACGTTCAAACTGAACATAGATCTCGACAAGGGGGCGTGAAAGGCAGATTTGGGACTGTGATTAGTTATTAAATCTACATGAATTGAAGGTCAGTTTTGAAAGAACTCACAATGCGCACCTTGGGAGTTGTTACGGAGATACAAGGGAACTCTTCGTGTTTAACTGTCTGTTACTGCCTGCCCACTAATCCATTTGGGGTAAACGCCCCAGTTACAGGGTAACTGTGAGCCGAACTTCATTTCAGGACAATAAGTAGAGGATGAGCTCAGTCGCAGTGCGCGTAAAAACGCACAGGATTGTTCTTTAAAAAGAAAAGAAAACCCGCATATTTTGACCCGAAAATATACTTGCAAGCCATTGCGAACATGTACACCATGGCATTTAAAAGGCTCTGCAACAATTTAAATTTTCACATGATTTTTACCTTCTCACCAAACGCGTTAATGCTCAGTTGTGTTCCCTGCGAAAGTTGAGGAGACTTTTTCGCCCGTTATGAGACGGGTCCTATAAGTCCACACAGTCACTTCCTTATATCTGTAAAGCAACACTCATGAGCAAAAATAAAGACATTATAAACGATAAATTGCTAAATTTTTACTATATTCACAAGCCTTATAAAATCCGTAGAATATTCTCAAAAATGCTATATTTTTGTCCGATGTCTATCAGTTAGTGCCGAGCAGAGAAGCAAAAGTCAGACGAGTATTGAAGATGCTCATCCCGCAACACTATTAAAGTCGGAAAGCAATCTAAGCAGAATAACGTATAATAGCTGGTTAAGAGTTTATAAATACAGTAATTATGCACTGCATTTATACCGCTTTGTTTAGTTAGTGGGACACAAACTCACTGATGTCTCAAATGAGTGCAGTTAGCTTAAACTTTTGTAGGAAAGTGGTTGATCAAAGACAAAAAAAAGCAAATTTATTAGATATACGAATCATATTTAGAGACATTCACAAATTATGTTTTATTTTTCTGTTGCCACCGCTCTATGAAAACTCACAGGTTTTAGGCCACACAGTGGCGTCCCTATTTGAGACTTCCAAAGTGAATGAACTTGAAAATGTACTTTTTAAAAGTTGGGCAAAGTCTCCTTATGAACTCCGAGGTTAGTTTGCAAGACAAATAAATCTAGATGAAACTGATTTCGGTTTTGAACGCTTTGAAATGCTTTTGAACGATATCATTCAACTTTTTTTTTCTTTCTTTTTTTTTTTTTTTCTCCGTTTAGAAAATACAGAAGAGAGTTGTCTGCTTTAGCCCCTGCAGTGAGGGGCGACCGGACTCTGGTTCGTTTGTATAAAGCAGCGCAGGAGAGGAGAGAGCATTAGATGTAATTTATGGTCGCTCCTTGACGGCGAGAGTTAGGAGAATATGCTGCGTGACAAAATGGAATAAAAACCAAACGCTTACGCAGACCTACAGCAAACAGCTCAGACTCCGCGAGGGGAACTTTATTCAGTGGCGCAAGATACCAGTACTGAAATGTGTTCATGAGACATATTGCTGATGGACGTTAGTGAAACTGAAAGACCTAACACTCACGAAATATAAGAAAAATATGTCACAGTGGAGAGGGAGTGTGTGTGTGTGTGTGTGTGTGTGTGTGTGTGTGTTTGCTTGTGTTATTTATTTATTTATTTATTTATTTATTTATTTATTTATTTTTCCTGAGAAGACACTTTTAGCATTCGGCATTCATGGAGAGAGAAAAAAAAAAAAAAAAAAAAAAAAGCACCACCAAAAAACAACCCATAAACACCCCCTTTAAAGACCCCCGGGCGGGGT
>NW_015112709.1:71637-79978 GCF_001443285.1 Poecilia latipinna | reverse complement strand
AGAATTTTGCATGTACGGTAGTCATGGAAAGAAAAAAAAAAAAAAAAAAAAAAAAAAGGCACACACACAAACGCACCATAACCAACTCCTTTAGAGACTCGCGTGGCTGGTTAAAAGCGCAACATGCCAGAAATTAGGCAATTAAGTCAATTAACAGAGTTTTCTATCTCATTAATCTGCCAGGGAGCGTCAGCGTGGAGCTGCTCCGTCCTTACAGAAATACATGCAGATATCAGGAGCTTATGATCTCGTTGAAAACACGTTTTCAACACGTAAAGCAGCTCGCAAGAGTGAAATTGCAATGCAAAATATAAAACAGCGTCCATCATTGCGACGGATCTGGCTGCTGCCCAACGATCAAAGACACACAGCAGAGCTGAAGAACGCTGACCATTGATTTATAAAGCGCACGATAAGCATTGATTTAACATTATTAATCACCAAACTCATGTCCCAAAGTCACTACAAAAGCACTGCAAGCTGCTTGACCTTACTTATAGGCGTGTCCATCCATATACGATATAAGTGGAAAGTGCTCCAAGCGCGGTTTGTCTAAATCTTATATCAAAAACAGAACTATTTTAGTTCATATAAGTCTTGTTTATAAATACTTTGAATTATATGATGAAGAAGTTCCAAAATTTCACTTTTGCCTTATCACAAAAGAAAGTTTTTTTGTTTGTTTGTTTTCTTTTCTTTTCTATTGTTTCGTGTGTCTCTGTGAGTAGGGGGCTCTTGTTTATTTATTTGGTTTGTCTTTTTCCAGTCGTCAATGCGCTGGTAATTAGATATCCTATTTGAAGCAGAATATTCATTTGAACATGCCTGCTATTCAGCAAGAATTCGGGATCATTCAGTCACTGTGCAACTTAGCTGGTAGAGAATAATTTATATAAAAAAAGGTCTAGAAGGGATGGACCTTTTTTCTTTTTTTCTTTTCTTATTTTTTAGAAACTGCTTTTGTTACAGATTTTATGAAGAGTGTTGCAGCATTACTTCCAAATTAAATACAAATGTTTATGCAGGAAGCCACATGTAATCACAGCTTAAGCAAACGATAATGAAACATTTTCCATTTATTTAGTTCCTCCTCATTGAGAGAAAATGCTTTTTTTTTTCTTTTTTTTTTCAAATTCAGTTCCCCATGTCCCGCTATGGCTCCACCGTTTTTTACTTTTTCTTTATATATATATATATATATATATATATATATATATATATATATATATATATATATATATATATATATATATATATATATATATACATATATATATATATATATATATATATATATATATATATATATATATATATATATATATATATATATATATATATATATTCTTGGACTCGTGTGGCCTTTAATAGGTCAACACGATATCTCGTTGAAACCTAAGGTATTTATTTATGTATTTTTCAAAAATGTAAGTTGTAGGCTGCATTTGATTGTCGCGGTTCTTTCTTTCATCACTGATGGAAGAAAGAAGAACAAAGTTGTGAATTGGCGCAGCTTGTCCTCTCAGGTGGTGTGAGGTACAGGCCCGCTGCGGGACTCCTGGAGGCCGCGGGTATTTTTAGCTGCTCGCCCCGAAGAGCCCAGAGCTGCGGTCCCTCTGGGACACATGAACGTTTGTGAGCTATGGTACCTTTCAGAACTGCAGGGAATTTTAGTGCACTCACAAAATAATAATGAAAAAATATATATAAATAAATTAATTAATTAATTAAATCCCAGCTTCTCTGTATGTGCTGTAAGCCATTGTGTGTGCTCGCCAAATGAGGAAGACTGACAACGTCAGCTTAACATGATTTCAACTAGTTTAGAGTGAAACTTAAGGATTAGGTCGATACTATATGTTCCCATGCTGTACACAGCATGCAGAGGAACATATGTCAGCGCTAGTGTTTTTGTTTGTTTTTTTTCTTTTTACAGTAAGGCAAAAAAATATAAGGCATAAAGTTTGAAAACAGATGGAATGAAAGAAAGAAAGAAAGAAAGAAAAAGAGAGAGAGAAAGATAGAAAGAATAAGAAATAAAGAAAGAATGGGGACAGAGGGGCTGGGCAAGTAGCAACAACATCAGACAGAGCGACTTTGCTCTTGAATAATTCATAATGGGAGGTGAACACTTCACCCTTTAACACAGACACAAGTCGCCTTGCTTTGCCTGCAGTGCGGCCTGCCAGCTCTCACATGCACAGAGGCATCCTACACAGAAATACTCTATTCTATTCTATTCTATTCTATTCTATTCTATTCTATTCTATTCTATTCTATTCTAATCTATCAACAATCAACATCTTGATGCCATTAGTCTGCCTCTGCATGTTCATCAGCTGTGCACTAGTTGCAGGGGAAGCTCGAATTAAAATGTGCGCTGGAAAAATCAGCCGCTGTAAATTATGAGAACACAGACATCAAAATGAGCACTGCCTCTCCCCCTTTACATGCCTGGGCTCCCCTGCTCGACATATGCTGCGCCGGGCAATACCAGATATATGATTATACAGCATGCACAATCATCATATATCTAGTGTCATTGACCGCCTCCATTTGTCAGGTTCAGCTTACACATTGTGGGTTTTTAGACGGTGGTCTTGGTTTGCTGTATATATATTGATTCACCTGTTTCCACCTCTGATGTTTTGCTCCCTCTCAGACAGGCTGGCTGAGTTTGCTATTAATACTCCCGTTTAGAAGCATTCCCTGATGGGGCAGGGGCCATATTCTTGGCTGACGTTAGCTTGCTAACTGACTCTGTGGGTCCGTGTGTGTGTGTGAAAGAGAGAGAGAGAGAGAGCGTAAAGACTGTCAGCAAATCTTTATGTACAGTTTTATTTTGTGTTAGTTTGAGGGTTCAACGCGCAGAAATCGCAGAAAACTTGACGAAATTTATGCATATATGTAGCAAATGTATGTAGCTCTGGGCACAACTGCACAACTGAACTTTATCTGGTACCTGATTGCCAATTGTAACAATATACACACATATTTACATGTACATTTTGGTCTATTTGAATATTTCTCAATGTTACGTTTATTACCAAATTCAGGCAGTGAAACTCATGTGTTTGACGTGTTAAACACAGTGGTGTGTTTAAATTTGACAATAGCTCAAATGTGATGAACCCCCAAAATCCTGTTTATTAGGAAAACAGCAATAGCATATAAGATAAATAATAATGACACATTAAAAAAAAAAAAAAAAGAAACTCTGGCCTACACAGAAAACCACTGACTGGAGAGTTAGTCCTAAAGAATCACAGGTAGCTGCACCAAAACACATCAATAAAAAGTTAAATGGAAGAAAGAAGTGGAGTAGAAAAATGTGCACAAGGGACTGGGATAACCACACTCTTAAAACGATTTTAAGCACACCAAATGAAGAGCTGTGGAGTTAATAATTATTTGTGGAGGAACATAATCTGCTTTGTCGATTCATTGTTTTGTATTAAGTCCAAAGTAAGCTCAGCTACCAACTAGAACATTTTGAAGCATTTCGTGACAAACTATGATTTCAGATATTTATTTTTAAAAAAGGACTTGACAAGTGATGGCACCACCAAAGTTCGGACACCTGCAGAAATAACTACGGTATAGCTTTATTTGAATGGCCAGAAAACCCGAATGAACTTCACCTAAACCCATAGTCTGTTAAGTTTTGTGAAGGCGACGATAAGCGATACCAGAACCAGCAATACAGAGGAGTTGAGAGGAGTTGAAAGCCACTATTAAAACAACCTGGGCTTCCATAACATCACATCAGAGCCATAAGTTGATTGCCCCCCATGCCACCCCTCATGGAGGCGGACGAGTAGCGAGTGCTTATATTATTTCCAGCAAGATTTGGGTTACCAGAAAAGAGCTTCAAATACAGATTTCTGAGTGAGAAAAATATATAAAATATGAGCGTTTCCATTCAAATTAACCTCATGAAATATATATTAATATTTAAATCCTTTCAATTTTGTTATTTGACTCAGACATTGAAGTAAATCAAACAACATGAGAAATATCTCACTTTCATTCATCTTTGTTGAACAGAGTCTAACTGGCTGACACGGCAACAAAGGACACACCCACAATAACACAACAACGATGCAGCTGAGCGCATCGTTTCATCTATTTATTTGTATTTTTATTGTACTTTTGTAGCCGGTATCAGTGCATCTCTATTTGTGTATTCCCACTGTTTCCTTAAATTTATTTCTGTTTATTTGTATATGCATCGGTGCTGATTCCTCAAGCCAAGTGCAGCTGAAGGGCCCTTTTTTTCCCTTCCTACGATATGAGAGCTGTCTAATTTTCTGCACTCAAATTCCTTCGCTCAGCTCAATTTGAGATGTGGGCTTGGCTTGTTGAGAAATGTAAATTGGAAGCAATGGGCCTGGATGCGGAGCTGCTATTATCTGACATGAACAGATAGCTTCATTAGACTCTAATAGTAATGTGTATTCTGCCACTCAACTGCCTGAGTGCTGCTGCATTGCTGTGGCTCGACTTAGTAGCTTTGAAAGCCCAGAAGTAGATTATAAGTCTCTGTGTGCCTCTTCCTTTCTGAACTCTTTTGTTGCCACATCTGCTGATATTTACCAAGAAAATTGTTATATTAGTCCATGTTAGATTGTTGCCAGGTATCCTGGGATGACATTTGGAAAAGACTCGTCACTGGATTCGGAATGCTAGTTTGACCAGGAGAATCCAGGGAGTATGCGTTTGCAGTGCTTGAGGTCACAGCTGTAGGGTCTAGTTGCGCTGCTGCTTCACTCTGCGATGGGTGTGTGCAAGTTACTTGTTTGTACGTGCTCGAATCTAAATCACTTTGCTTTTGGAAGGAAATGAACTATAGAGATGAGTCAGTTTTGTTGCAAGAGTAACCTTTCAGGGATTCATTATGCTTTGCTTTGTGATCTTTTGTGGCTTTGGAAGAAAAAAAAAAAACTGTTTTGGAAAGTCTTTTAGCTCACGAATAAAAACATTAAAATAATGAGCATTTTCTCAAACAAAAAATGGCAAACTGAGTCACAGCTTAGAGTTCTGCCTTCTGCATGTCACTTGCAGATTCAAATGAGGTGCTCAGTTGTGCTTCTGAACAAATGAGGAAACTTTTTTGAAATGAATGTTGAAAAATGTCGGCCAGCAGCTGCAGCATGTTGTACTACCGACTCACAACATGACGTTTTCAGCTCAGCATCAGACTGGCATGGCTCTCCGGCAATGGTAAAGCAGGATCAAACGGTGATCTGTGGCTTTCGCCTGGCAACGGATTCATTACACACATTCTTTGTGTAAAGAATCCGTACAAAATGAGTTTTTATTTTGCATCAAACTCAGCATAGACGTGATCCTGAGCTCTGGAGTGGAGCTGAAATGACTGTTTCCTCTTCTCTCTCTTGGAGGAGCCAGCCAGCATTGGGCTATCAATGGCAATTTAGGAGAACTGGAAACAACTGGACAAGGTTCTTTCTGCAGATTTTTGAATGAAACAAGGACTTAGTCTTTTGGTTGGGCCAATATAGTCACCTGCATAGTTTTGGATTCAGAGCTCCTGCGGTTTCTGGAGTGGCCCTTCTCTCTGCCTGTAGAAGAAATGAGGGGGGCTTTCAGATGGCAGAAGAGAGAGATTGTTTATCAAAGACCTTTACAAAGGTGTACCATAGACCTCGACCGCACAGTTTCTTTCCTGAAACTCCTCCTCTTCCTGTTCAATCTCACAGTGGGTTGATGCAGTGCATTGTGGGATTAATATTCCTTCATGACTGGAGGTCCAACACTTGGATGTTTGATTTGCATCTCAAGTTTGTGTTTCTGGTTGTGACAGTTTGCCTGCTGAAGTCAGGTTTCTGTTAAGCAAATAAGCTGTCTCACTATTCTTTTTTTCTGCGTGATCCGTACTGACAGCCTGCTTCAATAGCAATCTTTCACTCTGCGAGAATACAGCAGCAGAAAAATGCTCCAATTCAACTCAGAGCTCAGCAGGAACGACACTTTCCTATAGCACTATTTACCTGCACTGCTGGTCATAGAATTTCTATCAGCACTGCAGAATTAAAAATAAAATAAAATAAAATAAAACTCTGCTTCTCTGCTTCACTGACAAGGGTATGACTTCAGCTCACCACAGAAAACTGTTTTCCAGTCTCCCAGCTTGCATCATAGCACCACTGAGCTCCTTGTCTTATTTGTCCCATGTCATATTTCCTCTATTAGACATGGATTAACTCTATCTGCTGTTGAATGCCTGTTTGAAAAAAGAGCGGCTTCTTGACAGTGGCTTCTTGAGCACACACACACACACACACACACACACACACACACACACACACACACACACACATATGGAGGCCACATTTCCATTCTTTCTAAATGGATTCATATTTTGGTCATAGTGTGGCCAATGGAATTTTGGACTACCTCTGAAAGTGGTGATTGCATTTAAATTTTGATTTGAAGCACTTTTGCTTTACCTGGTTACACTTCAGTTGCCATGAATGAGTGTGCAGCAAGGTAGGCCGGTGCTTGAATGGGTCAAAAGCACGACTCTTTGAAACTAAGCTTGTCTCCTGGCTTCTTTAAATCCTGGCCGTATTCAAAATACCTGCAAGGAAAGATACGCTTTCTGTGTTCGTCTGTGTCTTATGCAGGGTGTTTGTAGTTTTCCAGGCAATATAAACCTCTTTCACAGTTGAGGAAACATATTCAGCTAATACAAACTAAAATGCAGCATTTGCCTTAAATGGAAAAAGGAGGGTTATTTTAGTTGTGGAACATATTCATTGGCTTAAACTCCATTGAGACAGAAGCATATCTGAGTAGTGATGCTGAATTTTCAAAGTCTTATGCTCAGAGATGTATGACTTAAGTCAACTCTGTTCAAACAGCCTCTTGCTACTGAAAAAAATATATATATTCAACAGCATCATACTCTCTCAACAACATAACATGACTTATCGTTCACGTTCAGCGATGACTTTCTTCTCACCACTGTTATACTTTATTTAGGAGCATGAGATTTGTAAGGTATTTTTGAAAGCTTTCCACTTCACATGTATTGGCCACTTACATAAAATAAAATACTTTAAAGCTTGTGATTTTTGGCGACATGTCAGAAAGCAGAAATAGTTTAACAGGTATGAACACTTTTACAAGCTGCTGTATTGCGTAAGGAGCAGCAACAAGGATGTTGCTCCGTATGCATTATAATGAACAATCCAAACTATTTTACATTGTTAAAATATAAAATAGTTTAGGTCTGACTGTAGTGTTAAGCTACAGGCCAGGTGAGGAACCTGATAATTAATAAAGGTTTAAAACAGGAACAGAGAGTCTTTATGTGAATCACTGTCTTCACAAAGTTCGCCATGGAGTCATTTAATGCCATCGTGTGAGTCGGAGTGTGTGGCAGCTGAGTAAATAATCAGTCCTTGAGGTTGGAGATTTCTCCTTTGGGATTAAATGAAGGCTAATTGGGGCTAACAAGAACTGGTCACTCATATGCTGTCTGTTTTTCCTTTTCTCTCCTACCACAGTTAACCTGTTAGACTCTAAAGCAAGCCAAGGGGAGCTAGGATGGATTTCCTACCCATCACATGGGGTGAGTATCTTTAAGTCTTTTACCTTCACCACTTTAATCATGCCTGAACTGCATGAAGACTTAAACCACAAAAATCATGATGTTTAGACTCCATTGAACAACAGAATCAAGAGCAGATTAACCCACTTTCACGGACGTTTTTGCCTGTTCTTCATCTTGCAGGTCAAAGGTTAAGTATTCAGTGTGCCATATGGTTGAGATACTTCAGAGAAACTGTACGGCATTCATGTGCTGTTGTTTGTGCATTTGAATATGTGTGTGTTTAAGGAGAGATTACAGCATTAACAGGCTTCAGGTTCTTGGCCCCAAATGATCCTCGTAAGAGGAGATATAAAAATTACTACCTCTAATAAAATATTGCAAGAACAACATTGATGGTGTTTACACAATGCATGCAAACTTAGCAGTCTTATTTGTTGTGAACATTATTTGAGTTACTTCAAACCACAGCATTTTCTATTTTGATATCAAAAGTTTATTATCTTTCACCACATTTGTATTTGTAGGAAAAGGTTTAGCGCATAATTTAAAACAAAACATGTCTTCAAATGTTTTTATTTGTATGTTTTTACGATAGAAAAAAAGTATCGTGAGAATTGAACGAGTATTGCTTATTCTTAATATACTCCTAATAAAATGTAATTTAAAAAAATGTAAGGTACTCCTAATCAATTAGGAGAAGAGATAAAATGTTTTCTTAATAACTTAATAATTTAAATGCACCATACAGAAAATAATCACCAC
>NW_015112709.1:48611-66733 GCF_001443285.1 Poecilia latipinna | reverse complement strand
CTCCAACGTGGTTAACCCCTGCAGCCGCTCAACATCTGACTGGAAATTCACAAACGTTTCCGATATGCGTCCCCCCCAATGACAGACTCGTTCCTACGCCCTTGATCACCACAATCTTATTTTCTTGAAGACTTTCATAATTCTGTGTGCTTCAAAACAATTTTTTTACATGCATTGTCACCCCTTAAAAACTTGACTTCTGGTTTACAATCATGAAACCAACGTATGAATAAGAGTACAATACATTTTACATGGCATATTGCTCATTATGCAGCTCCAACATATGTTGACAAATCTTGAACTGTCCTTTTTGTCCCCCCCCCAAATTTGAAACATATCACATTTTTGTGAATAGTACAACGCTTTATGTGAAGAAGTTATAGGGAAAAGCTGTGAAATAAAAAAGAAAATGCAGCCTCTATCATCTGCGAGTCTGTCTTTCTCCACCAAAGCCCTCCAGTGGGCTCTTGTTCAGTGTTTATTTGTCTAACTAGTTAGACTCCTGCGCCTCTGGGCTGGCCTCCTGTCACCCACCACCCCCACTTCTCTTTTACTCTCTCTCACACAGACTCACACAAACTTTCCCCCTCACACACATACACACACACACACACACACACACACGCATACACAATTCCCTGTTTTTCCTTTATTAAGTGTTAGAATTACTCTTTGGCAGTAGCTTAAGGTAATCCCGTCATTTGTTCCATTGGACTGCCAAACCTAGTTTCCTTCGGCCGTATACAGCGCTGGCACTGTCGGAGTATGCCGAGCTTCTCCAATGAGGATCAACCGCAATGAAAAAAAAAAAAAAAAATCACAGAAAAAACTGCATGCACTTTAAAATCCATTTGGTCTACAGACGATTGCAGACTACACAATTGCAACTGTGCGACTAAATGACGGAAGAGATGGATGTTGTGCTGGCTAAAGTTATTTGCGTGTGAGCAACTAGGAAAATGTGCACTGATACGGGTACTTGATACAGCCCTGGCCATTGGAATGTGTGACAGAGGTTATGCAGTTTGCAGAGAAATGTCTGTTTTACTTCACATTTTCTTCTTTGAACTAGTTTAGATAAGACGTTTGTGGTTATCCGATTTGTAAAAGTGCTGTGAGAATGGCCGTCGGTGTGATTCCCTACGGAGAACCTTTCCAAGCAGAATGAGCAGGGAATTAGCTAAGGGTTGAAAAGATGAGGAGAAAGAATAGATGGAGGGATGTTGGAAATGCAGAGGAAAGTGAGAGAAGGAGAAAATGACAGAGATGTAGACAGATAAATGTTGGCTTATATAGTGAAATATTTGCCACTGCCATGATACGCACTAGATATCTGTGTCGAGGGAGATGTCCAACGTGAGTTTTCCATCTTATTTAGCACTTTGTATGTTGGATAAAAAGTTCAGTTTTTCATCTTATTTGAATAAAACCCATTCTTCTTTCATGAGAAAGACTTCCCACAGCATGATGCTGCCTGACTCATCGGACCAGACAACCTTCGTTTTTGAGAACGGAAGAGAAATGAGTGACAGGGAGATCAAAAAGATGAGTAAGGAGGGTGAAGCCTGCGAAGACAGCAGGAAAAGCTCAGAGGGGAGAAAGTCAGAGACACAGACACAGATAAATATTGCTGATGATCAGGTCCTCAAGGTGAATCATCTGTAATTACTCACGTCATCCACTGACTTCGCTCTGATAAGCAGCATGCCCCTCGGAGACCGCTGCTCAGAAATGATTTCTCATAATGTGTGGCTACGGCGGAGAACCCTTTCTGCCTCCCTCACACATACACGCAGATACAAACTCATTCACACTGATAGAGAGGCTTCAGCTATTGGCCTACGGAGACGCAACGTGCTCTGGTCAGAACAAATTAAGAGCTTAGCCTCCCCAGGATGTTCACTCGGGAGCCACCGAATGGACTGATGGCTGTGCGTCTGTGTGTTTGAGTGTGTTTGATCCAGATATACTGTTATCTGTCTGGGAGGCAGGCTGATTGCTTTGCAGTGTCCGGGGGGCTTAACCCATCACTAAAGACTGTTAAAGATTACATTCTCGCATGCTTTGAAAGCATTCTTCAGCAACAAACCAACACCCCAGACACCGGCTCTGCATGCAGAATAGAATTAATGGGTACATACAAAGTGAAGTACAGTCTTCAAAGCGACGGGGGATACAACGTGGCTGTCTTTGCCAGGAACTTGGCTTATTGCTGCAGTATTTCAAATCTTCATTCATGGCTACCAATATTAATTCGTTTGAAACAAGTTTAGGTAGCTGCTTTCGCACATGCAGTGCGGGACAGAAAAGTGTTTTACATTTGAGGAGCTTCTCTTGATAGGACATAACAAGGAGTGGAGTTTAATGCATATTAATAAAGGGGAGTATTATACCAGAGGATTATCGTAGATATTTCAGCTTTTAAGAGCACTCCTGCACTGGCAGTATCAACAGTTGATACGTTAGTCACGCAGCATTGTTTGTTTTAGTAATGATTACAATTATGTTTTCTCTGAGCATACTTAAAACTCCAGAAGAACTTTCCAGATGGTTCCGTGAAGCAAACCATCTGGCACATCAGGTTATGTTTTCAGAACTAGTGATATCATATATGATTGCACAAATCTTGTATTGGAGCCAAGGCCGTGACTTTGATGGAGCTGCCAACTGCATGCATGACTCAAGCTCTTTTTTAACCCTAAGCCATAAAAAGAACACCCTTCGTCAGATCATCCTCAAACCCAACACTATGTTGGTTCATGGCCAATTTAATCAAAATACATTCTGAACTCAGATCTCAAAGCACCAATGTGGAATATGTTTCAATAATGAAGTAAATTCAGAAAAAAAAGATGTTTTAGACTCCTGGCAGGTGTTGATCTATTTTACTTCCTCTGAAATCTGTCAGTCTCAGTTACATCTAAGTGCTCTGTCACCCTATATAGCCCCCCTTTAACTACCAAAGACCCTAACATCTTTGAACTAGGTGAATTAGAGTGCTGACTAGGTGCTTTTGAGGACTGCCTGTTGCCATAGCTATGTGTTGATCAGCTCAACTTACCACATTTCATTACCGTCCGTTTTGCTGTTTCACCTACAGCACAGATCAGAGAACCCAGGGCAGCATCACAGCAACCTGTGGCTCAGCTGCGACCATTAAGGGTCAAGGTCAGAGGTCACAGAGGTAGGTGTAGGCTCACTGTGTTGTTATATATCAATTAGAGTACAACTAGGAGGAGAGTTGCGTTGGAGAAATATAAGGTGATGGCTTTCTTTTTCCTGATTAGCAAATAATCCACCTTTAGTTTCCTAAAAAAAAATATTAAAGAGGTATGAAATAAAACTGATAATGTTTGGAAAGATGGCTAATCATGCCATTTCCTCTACTTGAAACTGTCCAACAGTTCCATCATCTCAGTAAGAGGTTGACACATGTTTAAACCGGTGATTTAGTTTTAAACTGAGGTTCTGTTAAAACCTTATATATTACCTGCAACAGGTAACACTTACTGCATGTCTTCACTTATCTCTTCATTTAATATACTGCAAATCCAAATCGTTAGTAACTTCCGTGTTCAGCAAGTCTGAGAGGGGCAAAGACTAACTACTGGATGTACAATAGGACCTTTATTATGGAGCAATATATTGGTGAGTGAATCACACGATTAAAAAACATTCAGCTTGACAAATTTCATACAAATCTTCATATAGCTGCATGCATCTGCAACACAACTTACTCTTGAAAAACATTAGAAAACAAAACAGAGCATTTATGTTTTTATGTCGTGAAGATCTTGCAATAATATCTTACACGTTTTAGAGGCTTCTGCAAACGTTTGTGAATCAGAATAGGCCTATCTAAAGGAGAAAGTACATGTATCAGTCTGAACTCACTTGGATATTTCACAATAAACATATTGAAATGTAGACTGTCTTAAAATGTGGGACTGATGCATGAAGACATGCAGAGTGAAGTGAAATGTAAGAGCATGCTGTCAAAATGAAGTCCTTTATGTGGTCTTGAGGTCAAAGCTGTAGACTCAGCACGCAGTTGTGATGTTTTACAAATGCACACATGCAGAGGAAGCCAGAGTAGAAAATCCAGGGAGCATTTCAAACAGAAAAAACAGATGCTCCGAATGCAGCAGAACAAGATAATTACCTCAAAGTAGTGGTCAAATTTAACTCATCGTGAATCTTTCTCTTTTGTGGAGGCAGTCTCAAACTAATTTTGTCATGTTTGTAAATTGTAAAGTCTCAAACTCAGCAACAGTCTATTGAAACCCTATGGAAGAAGTTATGCTTTGATTCATGCAGTTAACTTAGAACTCCTTTGATTTTTATTAAAATAAGCAGATAGGACAGCCATGACTTCTTTCAACTGGAAACATTGATTTATTAAATGACCGTAGTTAACTGGTGAAAATCTATCTAAAGCAAGGTTGTGCAATACCTATGAATATTAAAATGGTTCTCTTCAATATTAGTAAATATGTAGCCTCAAGCTATACAAAGTGATTCATGAGTCAGAACCAGCATATTTAAAACGGGGTGACATGCATCTAGAACAAACTATTCACAAATTTAACTTCAACACATAAAATCAGAGTTAAAATAACAAAAAAAAATCCAGTTGTAAATAATAAAATATTTAAATGTCCAGACTCTTGTTTAAAGTTTAATTAAGCACAGTTGTATTAGTGTATACTACATTATTCACTTAGTACCAATATCATTTTGACATAGTAAGCATATTTTTCTGAATTGCTGGAAAAACTGGAAACCTGCTGCTCTGCAAAAAAAAAAATAAATAAAAAATAAACAAGATAAGTTGACCTAAAAATGCAAACAAACACCAACATCTTTAATGGTAATGGAGAAACACATTTACGCATGCACATTTGTCAGTGTGTTCACACAAGTAGATTTTCTTATCAAACACAATGTCAGCAGTCACTAATCACTATGACAAAGCTGGTCCTCCTTTTGGTTTCTGCTCTGTTAAAGTCTGTCAGCAACCCTTTTGACTTGTCATCACATCATTTTGTGCTTGTATTTATAGTTGAGCATTTAAACCTGTGAGTACAGTCAGGTGAAATGTTAACTTTAGTTTCAGCTCTGTATTTAACTCCTTTGAATTCTCCCATCATTTCCCTGTTATTGTAAGAGCTTCAGGGACCGTTCACTGCTCTCAGATGAATGAGGCGATGCCAAAGGAACCATGACGGGAGAGACTACACACAAACGAAATCTCTCCCTCTGAGATTTCCTTTAATTATGTCCCTCTCTTTTACGACTTCTGCTTGTACTTTTTAAGGCTTTTAATTTTGTCTGCCTTCCAAATATCCCAAGTATTTTGTGCCTTCCAAAAACACTCATACCCCTTAATTTTTTTTTTTTATTTTGCCTGAAAAACTTCAGTGTGTTTTACTGTCATTTTATGAGACGTGACCAACAAAACGTTCAACTATGAAAAAGGATGCAAAGTTTTCAATCTTTTTTTTTTTTTTTTACAAAGACAGTGTTGTAATTTTATATTTTGCCCCTTTTACTCTGATCACCTTTAGTCCAGTCCAACCAATAGAGTTCAGAGGTTACATAATTATTAGATAGAGTCCCTGTGTATGTATTTTAATCTCAATACGGATATGAATGCTCAGAGTTGATGTAACTTTTGATAGAGCTAAATTCAGGGAACGTGTGCACTAAATATACAGCAAGATTTACCATTTGAAATTGTGTAAATGTAGGCATAGTGTTGAGGTAGAATGGCCTAGCCAAAGTCCAGGCATAAATCCAGTTACTTTTAATGTTTTTCTAAGAAGAATCGACAGAAATATCAGACTTTACCCCAAAAACACATGCAGCCATAGATGCATGTGGAATGTAGTTTTACATTGTGATTTAGAGCGAATTAAATACACATGCACAGTTCAGTTCTGAACTGTTAATGTGTAAAAATAATTTCTCTTTTTATTGCAGAAAATCTTAAATGCACTAATTGAAATCCACCAAAATCTGAAAAAAAAAAAAAAGCTACGTCTGTACTAATAACTTTTCAGGTCTCCGTCATATAATGAACTCTTTCATATCTGAACACAACAGAGAGACTTAAATTTATATTAAAACTTCACTAAAAAGAAAAGGGAAAACCATTTGCTCATTTACACCCATTATCTCATCTTAACCATTATAAGCCCACTGTTACAGGTGTCCATCCCTCATTGCTGTGACTCAGTGTTGATTTGCCCGGACAGCAGAGCCGAAGAGCATGATCAATGAGTCTTCCCGCTGTGTTGAATTCAAAAGGAATGACCCAGCTCTCTTTTTCTCCTCTCCTCTCTTTGCTTTCTCCCAGTGGAGGGAAAATGTAAGATAGACACGAACGTTCCTGGTATACACTCACATCTGTCTATACCTCGTAGCTTCTTTTTGTTTCATTTAGTGGATTCAGCACGTTTTCTTTTTTAAGTAGAAGTAGTTCTGTGATGCAAATAACAAAGACTACAGCTTGAAAGTCCTCACTATTAGAGAAATTAAAGAGATCATGTTAGTGTAAGGGTGGAAAAACAAAACACTATGAGATTTTTGTTAATATTTAATATTAATTATGCAGCTTCACACAAATTTAGAGCAACTGAGATGGAAACATCACACTTCATGGCTTATCTTAGAGATATTTTCATAGCACCCTAATAGAGAAAAATTGGCTATGGCAGCAAGTTTGCTTTTAATTAATTTGAATCATTTACAAAAGATCTGGTAGTGTGATTTTTTTTCACCCTTAAGTGTTTATTAGATGTTTAGTATTCAGAAAGAATGAATCTGGATCTAAATAATTCATCATTAAATGGTTACAGGGTGGAGATAACTATTTTTCTCTCTATCTCCCCTCCTCCCCTCTTTTTTCCTCTAATTCCAAACCCCTAATTGTCTTCAACATTATATGAATCTCTTTGCCTCTATTTTCTTCTCTTTTCACCATCTTTATTCTTCATTCTCACTTCCTAATTTTCTCATTACTTTCTTTATTCGCTGTATTTCTGTTCTTTTTATTTCCTTCCTGCTTCCCTCTGCTTCTCCTTTGGACCCCTCCCTCTTTTTGTTTGTTGCAGTGGGAGGAGATCAGTGGTGTGGACGAGCACTACACCCCCATCAGGACCTTCCAGGTCTGCAACGTGATGGAGTACAGCCAGAACAACTGGCTTCGCACCAACTGGATCCCTCGCCAGTCGGCGCAGAAGATCTACGTGGAGCTGAAGTTCACCCTGCGGGACTGCAACTCCATCCCGCTGGTCCTTGGCACATGTAAGGAGACTTTTAACCTCCTCTACCTGGAGACAGACGATGACCAGGGAAGCCACTTCAGGGAGCATCAGTTTCAGAAGATTGACACCATTGCTGCCGATGAGAGCTTTACCCAAACAGACCTTGGAGATCGCATCCTCAAGCTCAACACCGAGGTGCGGGAGGTGGGCCCTTTGAGCAAGAAAGGTTTCTACCTGGCATTCCAGGACGTGGGTGCCTGCGTGGCTTTAGTCTCAGTCAGAGTTTACTTTAAAAAGTGTCCGCAAACTGTGAAGAATTTGGCCTCCTTCCCTGACACTGTGCCCATGGACTCCCAGTCCCTGGTTGAGGTCAAAGGCTTGTGTGTCAATTACTCAAAAGAGGAGGAACCCCCACGAATGTACTGTAGCACAGAGGGGGAGTGGCTTGTGCCTATTGGGAAGTGTCTCTGTAACCCAGGATACGAGGAGAGAATCAGCACCTGCCAAAGTAAGAAACATTTGTTTTTATATGTGTACACATATATATATATATATATATATATATATTGTATTCTATAATGTCCAATGTCTCATCTCTTCCTGTGTGTGGAACCTCTCTGATCCACATAAGTTAAAGACCTTTCCGAGGCTGCGAGAAAAGATTGATGTAAAGACTCCTACACTTCATATCTGTCAGTTTAAGGGTTTTAATGTGAAATACTTGGTCTTTGTGTGCACATTACGTATTTGACTGTGGATTCATTCTGTTTGGGAAACCTTCAAACAAATCCAAGGCTCCCAAGGTGTCTCTGGATAGGTTGTCCAGCTGTACGCATGTATCTCTCTATATGTAGACGATGTGTTATCCAGGTCCGTCAGCAGGCGGGTGCAGCCGGTAGTGATTTGGTAGTAACCTTTTCTTTGACACATCATTATCTTTGGAAGATTTTAGCTAGAACTGCAAAGACAGGTCCAACAAAGGGAGTAGACTGGAGTGAGTTACAATGGAATAGCTGTGGTGATGACTGTGGGTGCGGGGGGAAGTATGACAGGAGGTTAAACTGAGATTGATGTAAATGTATTTGTATATCATTGTCTGGTCGTCATGACTGTTCTGCTGCTTGCACAATCTTCACACATGTTTTGGTCCTTGCAAAACGTTCTCACAGACCAACACAAACTAGAATGTAGATGTGAAGCGGGAGGACATAATTGATCAATTTTAAATGTTTTAAACTCTGGAGCAGTGGCAGATACCCATCTGCCATTAGATGTGGATCACAGTCCAGTCTTTAAAGATGTGCTAATAAGAAGCCACGTATGAAAGAAAGCCATAAAGTAAGTTTTGTTTGCAGTTTGTCACAATCCATGCAGGATACAGAAGAAACCTGGAAGGAAACTTGTAGAGGTCTCAGCCACATAGCTCAAATGTCTTTCCTAATTTAGTGATCTAAGCATATTTCTTTTGGCATTTACACCAAATGCTATGTAGAGTGTGAAACAAACTCTAATTACACCATCCTCAGGGCGAAGAATGGTAGTTGCAATGTTATGCTGAGGGGATTTTTCAGTTGGGACACGGAAACTGGTCAGAGTTGATGGGAAGATAAATGGAGTTAAAAACAGGGCAATTGTGAAAGAAAACTTGTTAGAAGCTGCAAAAGACTTGAGACTCCGACAGAGAACGTAATCTTACTGATCTTGAGCTTTTTTACAAAACGCCCGTCTCTAGATGTGTATACCAGTAAATACTTCCTACAATGACTTTAAAGCAGAAACAACACTGAGGACTACAGCAAAGAATATTCAATATTGCATTCTCAGCTTTTGTAGCTTGTCCCAAATGGTTCCTTGTTCATCAGTGCTTTTCTCTCCAGAGACATGCCCGGTGTTAATTAAAGATCAAAGGCGGTCTACTGGGTCAAGCCCCTGCTGTCAGGGCCAGGGGACGCTCTTTTTCTGGAACTCTGGACTCCAGACAAGCATTTTCTCATCGCCCAGATGCAAGGATAATTTTAGTCAGCATGGCTGGATAAAGTCAGAAAAAAACAACATAATAAACAAGAGGCCGGAAATGAAATATATATCAAATTAATATATATTTCAGAAGCTAGAAAAAGTACAGAACCTGTCATATTTTTGTTGCATTTTTCTGTTATTCAGGCTTTTCTCAAAAAATTAACAAAATAAGTTTGATAGATATAGTGGAATGATGTTATGGAAATATATGTTGCACTCCCATCAACACAACCACACACACGGACACACACACACTCACACTCACGCACACGCAAGCCCTCACCCCTCCCACTTCACTGTCACCCTCCATTCGCTTCCTGCGTCTCTGTGAATTGTGTGAATGTTTGGATGTATTTGACAATCTCTTATTAGTTTCAGAGTGCTCTAATGGACTCTAATAAGGTCTTGTGTTACTATGGAGTGGGACAGCTGCACCAAGGGGCCCCTGCAGCCCCCTGCAAGCAGCCGTCAGGGGCCCCCATCATGCCGCACGCTCACCAGGCCCTCTGTGTTAACAGATAGATGGCCAAATGGCGTTAGGTCACCATATATGCTGGTACCATAAAGAGGAGGAAAACATATTTACAAGGCTGCACACATGGAGAAAAATGATAGAAACAGATGCGTGAGGGATGGTTTATCAAGTATACACATGTTACAGATGCTCAAGCCGGCACATGTTGTGAAGCTTTATCGCATTAGTCTGTGATCTATTTTAAATTTTATTGAAGCTGGACATGAAAACCTATAACTGTATTTGAACAACCCGCTGTGATTTTACATTGAGAAATCTGTTAAAAATGTCTATCATTTCTGAGCTAAAACTGCAAAATCAGCTGTGAAAAATTAACTGCACTTTTTTTTTTTAATGTAAGTTTTCAAATTACATTTTTATTGCAAAAAAAAAAAAAAAAAAAAAAAAACTATCCACCAAAGCCATAGACGAAAATAGAAAATTCCCCCATTTTTAAATTGTGAATTGTAAATTGTGGACTCCTATGTTCAACTTTACTAGCCACACCCAGATCTGGTTACTATTTGTGCTGAAGAATCACTCAAAACAATCTCCCTGACAACATAAAGTAGGCTAAATAATCTTAAAAAGCCAGGCGTCATGTGTTTTCTAAAGCTTTGGGAGTTCAAAGAAATACAGTGCGAGTCATCATCTACAATAAGAAAAAACATGAACCGATTAAAAATCTCTACAGAGTGATCTTCCAAAAACTACTCCATGAGATTTTTTTTTTTGATTCATCAAAAACATCCCAAATTTATTCAAATGCATGTCTTTTAGGTTTCTGGTGTATTCATATTTTCACAAAATGCCATGCTGGTTTGAATCAAATGTTCCCCTAGATTAAATAAAATCATAATTTAAAAACTGTTTTTGTACTTACTCAGGGTATCTTTGATTTTTTTTTTTTTTGTTGTTGTTTTTTTTGTTTGTTTTTTTATAATCTGGGAACAAAGAAGCATCGATGGAAAAAATCTGGAAAGACTTAAATGCTTTTTCACACCACTGCATGTTTTCAAATGAAAGAAGACAGGAGAAAGATTTACTAAAGAGTGGTGAAATTATTAAAATAACCTTTATTTTTATTTTCAGCAATACTTTAATGTAGTTGCTGCTATTTCAGTAAAATATTTTATTAGTGGGATTGTGAGAATAGTTGTTTTTGTTTCCAGAGACTCTAAAGTATGTTTAGCTTAATTATTTGAGTACACACTAGTAACAGACGATCAGTGCGTTGTTGGGATGTAATTTTGTGTCCGTGTTTGTTTGCTTGTGCTCAAGGCCAGAGTTGCTGGCTAAATGTCAGACTGTTTTTTCAGTGGCGCCGTTGAAAGAAAACACACACTCTGCCTGGGTGAGGCCGTGAGAGTACATATCCGAGCTGCAGATATACGGGAGGACATTTTTTTTTTTTTTTTTTTTTTTTTGTGGAAGACTGAATGCATTACTAAAACGATTCAATGAGTATTCATGTGAACATATTTTAGCTATACGATGCTTATCAGAGCAGCTGGTGTCAATTGATTTATTCATCATGTAGAAACTCAGCGCTGATGCAGGGTAATCTGAAATGTCCAACATGTATAGTGGTGTCACTCGTCTGGATTACTGTATATCTTGCAAGAAGCCTTCAGCTTTTCCACACAAATGTGAAGCCAGATCTAATCTCTCTAAGTCCGTCTTTCATCTGTCAATACAACAAAATGGAGCAGGTGAACCAACTCCTATCTACCATCAGTGTGAAATTCCTGCAACCTTAATTTGATCCTAAAACAGCTAACGGCGGCCTGTTTGTGAAAACTGTGTGTGCGTGTGTGTGTGTTGAGAGGATTGTGTGTCAGTGTGTGTGTCTATGTGTTGCATGGGCAAGCAGCTGTTCTGCTGTACGGTGAGAGGAGATCCAGGTTTACATTCTTGCTGGATTTATCAAGAAACAAAGCCCTGAAACTAGCCAGCTCCACAATATGCATTGTACTGCAGAAAAAAAAAAAAATCTTTGTACAAAGACACACTATCGAATCTTCTTCAAACTCATTTGCATCATTTGTCTGAAATTCTTTTATTTGAATTGAAGAGTCTAGCTTTATACATAAATGTCTTGTTTTGTCAGTTTCCCGCTTTCAATATTGTTCAATTTCTCTTAGTCCTTTTAGACTTAAACAATATATCTCTGTGACCTAGACTTGATTTATTATATCAACCAAGTCTAGGTCAGTCTAGAAAAATACATTTTAATTTCAACAAGACTTTTACCTGGGAAATTGAATGTCATAATTAGCATTCAATTCAATGCAATTTATTTATAGAGTGTTAGTTCATAATAAATGTTGAGACACTTTACCAAAAACTTCCTTTAAATTAATTAAATCATAAATTACAATTCATCCTTCTGATTAAACTGTAATACATTTTAAATGTTGCTCATATTAACAATTTTGTCCTCTCAGCAATAAAAATGAAACATAATTAAAATATAATTAATAAAATTAAATTTTATATACAAAGTACTTTTCTATGCATCCTTTTTTCCTTCAAAAGTATAACTAATTTAATATTAATATTAATATACATTTATAAAAAAAATTTGATTCACATTTTAGCTACATATCATGCATAAAATATAAATACAAACACAATCAACATATTTAATTTATTTATTTTTTGGGAGTTTCTAGCTGTCCAAAATCAAACCAAAATGTCTGGTGATTGCTCCTTCTCTTTCGTCCCACACGTTCTTCTCATCCCGCTGCCTGATGGTCTTGGCTGCCGAGTTCAAAGCACTTGGTCCATATCACGTCAAATGTTTTATATCACTCTTCACTCTCCAGCTTAAGTGATTTAGCGGCTGCCCTTGTGCACAGAATTGCTTCGCTCTCAAGCAGACATTTTGAACTCGCATTATACATCTTCCACTGAGGCTGTCACGCGAGCCTCCATCAACTTGACCAATCATATACTTAGGCTGGGCCTGAGCTGATTTATTTTTGCTTTTAATAATAACCAAAGCTCTGTTCAGCAATATTGTGCGCTCACGCAATGAATTAAATGATTTTCTGTAATGACATTGTGGCTGCGAGTCTGCCTCTGCGTAGAACCTGGTGAGAGCACACAGATAGATTTTTGCTCTCTTTCTCACAGATGTTTGGAAAAAAAAAGTTTGCTCTTGAGTCAGAAGTAATCAAATTTATATAATTCAACTTTTATTTTATGATTCAATAAAGATTTCTTTATTACCGTACTCACTGTTCCTTTTTAGGGATCTAAAGTATAGTACATTTAACTATAATGGATAAAATATGAAAATATCATTGTTATAATACGGTGTGTGTTTTTTTTTTTTACTCTAATTAATAAATTAAACTGATGCGTCACTGCAGAGCTCCCACATTTGTGCTGACTCTTTCCTCATGATTTTCATCAAACACATTGCTCTTTGAACTCCATTTTTTTGTATATTTGTCTGCCAGACTGTTGAGATTGAGTGCTGTGAATACATGGAGCTGCTGGCTCTCCCCTTGTCCCCTTGGAAGGACTCTGTTTGTTTTTGTTGGCCATTATATAACCACCCGGCTCTCACAAAAACACGACAGTTCCACACACACTCACAAACCCCTTTGAAATCCATACACACACACACACACACACACAGCAGTGGTGCTGCCTGTCCCCCATGAGTTGCAGTAAGCACAGTGTCTTCCTCTTGTCCAGGACTGAAGAAAAATACTCAGTTACTTTGGATCTATACCCAAGCATGTGTTTGCATACCGTATATTTATATGTGTGAGCTGTGACCCTTTTCATCGCATTGTCTGTGTCGGCGTTCACTCACAATGGGTGAACGACAGGCACTACAGAGTCCTGTTCCTAGTGGAAATTCCCTATTAAAGGGCACCTTCATTTTTTACGGCTGAGTATCATACACTTCCGCTACAAATTTCTAAACCGAATCCAGGCAGTCAGATCAATTCAATCTTTCCTGTGCATGCTTGTTTGGGTGAACCAAGGATACAGTACAGAGCTCTGTTGTAACACTGGTGTTCTGTTGCTTAAGTCTCCTCTCCTCTTCTCTTGTCAGTTTAGCTTAGAGTGGAGGCTTTTGCTGCTGCAGCTCTTTGGCTGTGTGCTCCCTGGCATTTAGCCCTCTTGAACCTGAAAAGACGAACAGAGGCGGGAAAAGAAGGACAAGCCCTGAGTTGAGTGTTCTCATACGAAAGGTCTTGAACCAGACTGTTAACAGTATATTTGCCAGATTCAAATCTACACCCGGGCCCTCTCGCCATAATAGACTGGTGATCTGTCCAGGTTGGGCTCCACTACTCTCACGTTGACCGCTGGAAGGCTTCAGAACCCCCTGCGACCCTGAACAGGATTAGATTGGTATAGAAAATGGATGAATGGAAAACTTGAGCCATTTGCCCCTCGGAAACTATGTGCAAACATCTACATTAAAATGCAGCATTCCTTCATCAGTCGTACATACAGTAACACTAATGTAAAAAGTTACCTACAGTACGTCCTGGCCTCCAGCTGCCAGAAAGCTCCTTTAGATTTTACAGAAATGGCTTTACAGTGTATTCCATTTGCAAAGGTAACTATAGGAACTCACTCTGGAGACGTTTTCTATAAACCTAGAACACTGGTCAGATGTTTCATAGTTTAAAAGTCACTTTTATGATCACATAAGGGATCATAATACTGCATCTAAAGTTGAATAGGTTACCTGGGGATCTATTTGCACTCTAAAGCCTCCTGGTTTGAAAACAACTGGGCCATTAGGTTAGATTAGCCACAAAATATTGTTTCAAAGCTTAAAGTTTGTCACAGAAAAATAAAGAAAAAATCTGTGCCCCGTATTATAATCCAGTTCACGGTTTGTTTAAACATCCTAGAATCTGAATAAGAGATGCAGTCCTGATTCTGAAAGTGCAAGAAAAATGTCATGCTCGGATATTTAAGAAGAATTGTTTCATAAATATGTTGGGATGGTTGACATGGTTACGTCATTAGCCTCTACAAATCAGTAATCACACAATTTGTTGTAAATATTTCATTAGTTTATGTTCTAAAGAAACCTAGTTTACATTAATTCCCTATGATAACGATTAGTTTAACTTTTGCGGATATTTACACTTCCTTCGATTTACATTCAAAAATAACCTTCTCTTCCTATCATTCTAAGCTATGTAACCCATTTAATTTATTTACTTCCTGCATTGCCCTAAATGCCATTGTATTTGTCATTTTGATTGATTCGACTGTAATGTGACAGAAAAGTAGGAAAATGTAATTTCCATAATGTATAACGTTAAATAAAACAGATTAAAGTCATGATTCTTCAAGCCCAAAGCTGAAAGCAATTCAACAAATGGCCATTAAAAACATAAAGTCTAAGCATATCTTTTGATAATGCTTTTATTTGCTGGTCTTAGTGGTTTGAACTTATCAGGAAGCACCAATTGATTGCCCTAAAATCAGTTTTGATCAATGTAAAGCTTGTGGAATTCCATTGGCCTAAATACAAAAAGGAAAACATCAGTCGATGGCGCTGACCAATATTGTGTAGTGTGTCCTGGATCAACTTTGCCCTAAAACTAACAGGATTTGTTAGATTTGGAAGACATATATTATTTTTTCCCTTACTCAAGCATTTGAGTTGTTTAAATAAAATGTATATTTTTTTTTAATGTAAAGCAAGTAATACACTTTTCTAAGTTTGAGTTTTCTGGGGATTTTCAAAATAACTGAAATTTGGATATAATCAATACTTAAAAGACGGTAAGAGTGTGTGTTTATGTATGGGCTACACAGTGACAGTGTTCTGTCTGTCTGAGACGCACTTTCAGAACCATCTTCCATTCAAATCACACAATGCTTTGTTCTACTGCGATGCAAATTAATGGTACTGTATCACTCCTAAATGTAGTTGTAGAGGCTAGGAGACTAATGTGCTTAATTAACACACACAAATGGTAGACTGTAATTATATTTAAAATATAAAGAATCCTATCTCTTCAAAATATTTTCCTACAGCATTGTAAATCATATTGAGCATAGACTTTTCTTAGTATCATTTGAAATGTTTGTGTTGTGACAAACTTAGTTTGCAGGTCTTCAAATGTGGCTAAAATAGCTCACAGATCTATGTTGGTACTTTTTATAACATATTTTTTTGTTGTCCATTTTCCATTGTTTGCAATACAAAAAGATCATGTTGATACTGGTTGTAAATTATTAACATCAGCCCTAACTTTTTCTATAAGTTCATCCTTATTGTGGAAATAAAATAAAAGTGGAGCTAGGAATGTCATGCTGATAACATATCAGTAATCATATTCACTCTCTCCATAAAGCAGCAGAAGAGTTACGTGTGTAAGGAAAGAAGTCCCAATAACCAAAAAATAGAGTATGATTATACAGTATTTTCAAATTCAGCCTAAATTAGTACAGTGCATACCAAACAAGGAAACTTTTCAATAATTTAATATCTTCTTAAATCAAATACAGTACATTAGTAAGTGAAAATTGAGCCACCATTTTCTGATACAATGTATGTCAGCCCCATTTAATTTACACACTTTATGTGTTTGCACACATAAAGTGGCTCATATCAGTGGATTTCGTGAGTGCTTCTGAGTGTGTGTGAATGTGTTTCTGGCATGGGATAGCAAAGGAAGCTGTAGCCAGGGACGCAGAAAAGGTTTGTTCATTCTGGGTATTATTGCCTGTTTGCTTTTCTCTTTTGTGGGCCTTCCAATGCAGGCTGGGGGCAGCGGGTAAAGCCTGTCACCCCGGGGCCCTGGTGCTGCTGGGACTTCAAAGCTGTTGGTAACCACAGGCTCAGGAATTCAACTTAACTCTGAGGCTCACGCATACACACAAACACACACACGCACGCACACGCGTATACACCAATGCACAGAAACAGAATGATGCCAGGAGACTGATGGAGGTCTGAATGCATGGAGCGTTTGTTTGTTTGAGAGGCCCATGCTAGCTGACTGAACATCTTTACAGTAGGTCATTTATAGGTGTATGTGTGGTGTGTCATTGCATGTATATCTGCAGTAGATTCTTTAAATGCATCATCAACTGATAGATACAGACAATTTTACTCGCACCCATTTAATAGTTGTTTAAAAAGACTTCCAAGAAATAGCTCCATAACTGCACACAGACAAATTTACAGAAATCCAACCTTTAATGTGTGTCTGTTTATTTGATGTGGGAAAAACATAAACTCTAATGAGACGACTTGTTTTTAACTAAATTCCCAGTGGCACAATTATTGGGACCCCTAACCACTCAAATCCTTTTAAAACAAATGTAACAGAAACATTATTTTAATGTATACTAGGAATTATTAGTAATGCAAAGCTTTCACGAGAGGACCTCTGGATTTGAGAAAATATGAGAAATAATAGAAGAAGCAAAAGTCAATCCATCCCTCTCCATGCTTCAGCCTTGTGAAATATGTCAGAAGACTGAGTGCTGCCCTTTTTGCGATAGAGCTGTGAAAATAATTGCCGACAGGGTTTCCTAAACTTGTGGCATTGGTGATTAAGTTTCAGCAAGTATTTCTTAACATAATTTCCCCCACCTCACAAATAAATTAATACATTAACTAGGTTTTCTAGATTTTCTTCCAGAAACTTTGGGGAAAAGTTAGGTTTGTGCCTTTAAAATGATTTCCCATGGAGACATCTCAGTGTATGCATGGATGCTCCACATGACCAGTCTGTGGTTCAGCTTTAATAAGGGAGAAGGAAGGTATTATGTAAAGTAAATCCCTTTGAAAACATACCTGGAGTGTTGTTTTGATTATTTCATGCATGTTTGAGGGAGTCTTGAATCTCCTGTGGAAACACTGCCTATTTCCACAAAGCTCCTCCTGCTTGGAACTGCAGTCCTCAGTTGAATTCCTGCCTCCCAGAGCACAGTTTTCTCCTCTCAGCCCCTCCAGACTAGCTGCAGCAGAAATTGGCAAACTGCGAGTCTGCTGAGCTCATCATATGGACTCCTTCAGTAAATTGCCCCTAAGTACCATTGTAGACAGCATCATGGAGGAGCAGTGTGGTGACAACGTGCTGAAATAGATGTATGAACAATTTCAAGGAATCAAAAGTTATGTTTGGTATATATACAGAGTTTTTACAACTGAAGATAGCCTAGTTATTTTATTGTGTTATGAAATAGCACAATGTGTCTGGAAAATACATAATGCCGCCCCTTTGAAATACTTTAGAAAAAAAGGGGGGGGGGGGGAAGCCAAGTCTTCCTAAACTTGTTATTGTTTTTGTGGTTAACCATATATTAAAGAAATT